>NW_027339576.1:18754-26806 GCF_000331145.2 Cicer arietinum | reverse complement strand
CAATAGGTGTGTTTGTGTCATTGGATGAACATTTAGGTCATTTTCGTCCTTCCACGACTTATTCTTGTCTTACTAGGGTTTTTAACAAATCTTGTGCATCCAATAGGTGTGTTTGTGTCATTGGATGAACATTTAGGTCATTTTCGTCCTTCCTATGTTTATTCTATTCCAATTAGGGTTTTTAACCAATCTTGTGCATCCAATAGGTGTGTTTGTGTCATTGGATGAACATTTAGGTCATTTTCGTCCTTCCTATGTTTATTCTATTCCAATTAGGGTTTTTAACCAATCTTGTGCATCCAATAGGTGTGTTTGTGTCATTGGATGAACATTTAGGTCATTTTCGTCCTACCTAGACATATTCTTGTCCAACTAGGGTTTTCAACCAATCTTGTGCATCCAATTAGTTCATTTGTGTCACTGGATGAACATATAGGTGTTTTTCGACCTCCCTATGTTTATTATAGTCCAATTAGGGTTTTTAACCGTTCTTGTGCATCCAATAGGTGTGTTTGTGTCATTGGATGAACATTTAGGTCATTTTCGTCCTACCTAGACATATTCTTGTCCAACTAGGGTTTTTAACCAATCTTGTGCATCCAATAGGTGTGTTTGTGTCATTGGATGAACATTTAGGTCATTTTCGTCCTACCTAGACATATTCTTGTCCAACTAGGGTTTTTAACCAATCTTGTGCATCCAATAGGTGTGTTTGTGTCATTGGATGAACATTTAGGTCATTTTCGTCCTACCTAGACATATTCTTGTCCAACTAGGGTTTTTAACCAATCTTGTGCATCCAATTAGTTGATTTGTGTCACTGGATTAACATATAGGTCATTTTTCGTCCTCGCTAGGTTTATTCTAGTCCAATTAGGGTTTTTAACCAATCTTGTGCATCCAATAGGTGTGTTTGTGTCATTCGATGAACATTTAGGTCATTTTCGTCCTTCCTAGACTTATTCTTGTCCAACTAGGGTTTTTAACCAATCTTGTGCATCCAATAGGCGTGTTTGTGTCATTCGATGAACATTTAGGTCATTTTCGTCCTTCCTAGACTTATTCTTGTCCAACTAGGGTTTTTAACCAATCTTGTGCATCCAATAGGCGTGTTTGTGTCATTCGATGAACATTTAGGTCATTTTCGTCCTTCCTAGACTTATTCTTGTCCAACTAGGGTTTTTAACCAATCTTGTGCATCCAATAGGCGTGTTTGTGTCATTCGATGAACATTTAGGTCATTTTCGTCCTTCCTAGACTTATTCTTGTCCAACTAGGGTTTTTAACCAATCTTGTGCATCCAATAGGCGTGTTTGTGTCATTCGATGAACATTTAGGTCATTTTCGTCCTTCCTAGACTTATTCTTGTCCAACTAGGGTTTTTAACCAATCTTGTGCATCCAATAGGCGTGTTTGTGTCATTCGATGAACATTTAGGTCATTTTCGTCCTTCCTAGACTTATTCTTGTCCAACTAGGGTTTTTAACCAATCTTGTGCATCCAATAGGCGTGTTTGTGTCATTCGATGAACATTTAGGTCATTTTCGTCCTTCCTAGACTTATTCTTGTCCAACTAGGGTTTTTAACCAATCTTGTGCATCCAATAGGCGTGTTTGTGTCATTCGATGAACATTTAGGTCATTTTCGTCCTTCCTAGACTTATTCTTGTCCAACTAGGGTTTTTAACCAATCTTGTGCATCCAATAGGCGTGTTTGTGTCATTCGATGAACATTTAGGTCATTTTCGTCCTTCCTAGACTTATTCTTGTCCAACTAGGGTTTTTAACCAATCTTGTGCATCCAATAGGCGTGTTTGTGTCATTCGATGAACATTTAGGTCATTTTCGTCCTTCCTAGACTTATTCTTGTCCAACTAGGGTTTTTAACCAATCTTGTGCATCCAATAGGCGTGTTTGTGTCATTCGATGAACATTTAGGTCATTTTCGTCCTTCCTAGACTTATTCTTGTCCAACTAGGGTTTTTAACCAATCTTGTGCATCCAATAGGCGTGTTTGTGTCATTCGATGAACATTTAGGTCATTTTCGTCCTTCCTAGACTTATTCTTGTCCAACTAGGGTTTTTAACCAATCTTGTGCATCCAATAGGCGTGTTTGTGTCATTCGATGAACATTTAGGTCATTTTCGTCCTTCCTAGACTTATTCTTGTCCAACTAGGGTTTTTAACCAATCTTGTGCATCCAATAGGCGTGTTTGTGTCATTCGATGAACATTTAGGTCATTTTCGTCCTTCCTAGACTTATTCTTGTCCAACTAGGGTTTTTAACCAATCTTGTGCATCCAATAGGCGTGTTTGTGTCATTCGATGAACATTTAGGTCATTTTCGTCCTTCCTAGACTTATTCTTGTCCAACTAGGGTTTTTAACCAATCTTGTGCATCCAATAGGCGTGTTTGTGTCATTCGATGAACATTTAGGTCATTTTCGTCCTTCCTAGACTTATTCTTGTCCAACTAGGGTTTTTAACCAATCTTGTGCATCCAATAGGCGTGTTTGTGTCATTCGATGAACATTTAGGTCATTTTCGTCCTTCCTAGACTTATTCTTGTCCAACTAGGGTTTTTAACCAATCTTGTGCATCCAATAGGCGTGTTTGTGTCATTCGATGAACATTTAGGTCATTTTCGTCCTTCCTAGACTTATTCTTGTCCAACTAGGGTTTTTAACCAATCTTGTGCATCCAATAGGCGTGTTTGTGTCATTGGATTAACATTTAGGTCATTATCGTCCTCCCTAGGCTTATGCTTGCTCAATTAGGATTTTTAACCAATCTTTTACATTCAATAAGTTCATTTGTGTTGTGCATCCAATAAGTTTGTTTGTGTCTTTGGATTAACATTTAGGTCATTATCGTCCTCCCTAGGCTTATGCTTGCTCAATTAGGATTTTTAACCAATCTTTTACATTCAATAAGTTCATTTGTGTCATTGGATTAACATTTACGTCATTTTTATCCTCCCAAGGCTTATTCGTGTCCAATTAGTATTCTAACCAATCTTGTGCACCCAAATAGTTCATTTGTGTCATTGGATTAACATTTAGGCCATTTCGTCGTCTCTAGGCTTATTCTTGTCCAATTAGGGTTTTTAACCATTTGTGCATCCACTAAGTTCATTTGTGTCCTCGGATTAACATTTAGGTCATTCTTGTCGTCCCTAGGCTTATTCTTATCCAATTAGGAATTTTAACAAATCTTGTGCATCCAATAGGTGTATTTGTGTCATTGGATTAAGATTTAGGTCATTATCGTCCTCTCGAGTCTTATTCTTGTCCAATTAGGATTTTTAACCTATCTTGCGCATCCATTAGATGTGTATGTGCCATTGGATTAACATTTAGGTCATTTTCGTCCTCCATAGGCTTATTCTAGTCCAGTTAGTGTTATTAACCAATCTTGTGCATCCAATAAGTTCATTTGTGTCATTGGATTAATATTTAGGTCATTCTCGTCGTCCCTAGGCTTATTCTTGTCCAATTAGGGTTCTTAACCATTCTTGTGCATCCAATTAGTTCATTTGTGTCATTGGATTAACATTTAGGTCATTTTCTTTCTTCTTAGGCTTATTCTTTTACAATTAGGGTTTTAACCAATCTTGTGGATCCAATAGATGTGTTTGTATCATTGTATTAACATTTAGGTCATTTTCGTTCCCTCTAGGCTTATTCTAGTCCAATTAGGGTTTTGTGTCATTGGGTTAACATTTAGGTCATTTTCATACTCTCTAGGCTTATTCTTGTCCAAATAGGGTTTTTAACCATTTGTGCATCCAATAAGTTCATTTGTGTCATTGGATTAACATTTAGGTCATTGTCATCCTCCTTAGGCTTATTCTAGTCCAATTAGGGTTTTTAGCCAATCTTGTGCATCCAATAAGTTCATTTGTGTCATTGGATTAATATTTAGGTAATTCTCGTCGTCCCTAGGCTTATTCTAGTCCAATTAGGGTTTTTAACCAATCTTGTGCATCCAATAACTTCATTTGTGTCATTGGATTAACATTTAGGTCATTTTCGTCCTCCCTATGTTTATTCTAGTCCAATTTGGATTTTTAACCAATCTTGTGCATCCAATAACTTCATTTGTGTCATTGGATTAATATTTAGGTCATTTTCATCCTTCCTATGCTTAACCTTGTACAATTAGGGGTTTTAACCAATCTTCTCCATCCAATAGGTGTATTTGTGTCATTGGATTAATATTTAGGTCGTTCTGGTCGTCCTTAGGCTTATTCTTGTCCAATTATGTTGATTATTATGTCCTCGTTATTACAGAATATGACAGTCTTTAACAAATTAAAACAGTATTGAAAACATAATACGTCTAGCATACAATCAAGATCGAGCATACAATCATACAATGTAAGATGGAAGTAAAGAGTAAGGGTTAGAGAGTAGTGCACCGCGATTTTATACTGGTTCAGTCGTCAATCAGACGACCTACATCCAGTCCCGAAAATAAACGATTTCGACCTTTATTTCAATAGAATCTTCTAGAGTGTTTTACAGATGTTCCAGCTCTCTCAGCCTATCAATCTTAAAATTCTCTCTCTCAATTCTATCTAGCAGCCATTGTATCCCAGAATTTATATTCAAACTCTTCCAAGATGACAGCAAAGTTTCTTCTTGATGAGGCCTCTCACCCACTGGATTTTGCACAGTTGTTTCTTTACAAAACTTTGTTTACAGAAAGATATAAAAGAAGTACAGAATTTGTCTTCAATCTCTATCAATGTATCTCACACAAGAATCTGGTTGTTAATTTGAGTGTTTGTGAGATCATCATCTTTTTCTCTTTAGGTCATTCTCGACCTCCTTAGGCTTATTCTAGTCCCATTAGGGTTTTTAACCAATCTTGTGCATCCAATAAGTTCATTTGTGTCATTGGATTAATATTTAGGTCATTCTCGTCGTCCCTAGGCTTATTCTTGTCCAATTAGGGTTCTTAACCATTCTTGTACATCCAATTAGTTCATTTGTGGCATTGGATTAACATTTAGGTCATTTTCTTCCTTCCTAGGCTTATTCTTGTCCAATTAGGGTTTTTAACCAATCTTATGCATCCAATTGTTGTGTTTGTGTCATTGGATTAACATTTAGGTCATTTTCGTCCTCACTCGGCATATTCTAGTCTAGTTAGGATTTTTAACAAATCTTGTGCATCCAATAAATTCATTTGTGTCATTAAATTAACATTTAGGTCATTTTTATCCATCCAAGGCTTAATCTTGTCTAATTAGGGGTTTTAACCAATCTTGTGCATCCAATAGGTCAGTTTGTGTCATTGGATTAACATTTAGGTCATTTTCGTTCTCCCTAGGCTTATTCTAGTCCAATTAGGGTTTTTAACCAATCATTTGCATCCGTTATGTTCATTTGTGTCATTGGATTAATATTTAGGTCATTTTTGTCCTCCCTAGTTTTATTCAGGTCCAATTACGGTTTTTAACAAATCTTGTGCCTCCAACAAAATTCATTTGTGTCATTGGATTAACATTTAGGTTATTTTCGTCCACCCTAGGCGTATTCTAGTCCAATTAGGGTTTTTAACAAATCTTGAGCATCTAATAAATTCATTTGTGTCATTGAATTAACATTTAGGTCATTTTCGTCCATGCTAGGCTTAATCTTGTCCAATTAGGGGTTTTAACCAACCTTGTGCATCTAATAGGTCTATTTGTGTCATTGGATTAACATTTAGGTCATTTTCGTTCTCCCTAGGCTTATTCTAGTACAATTAGGGTTTTTAACCAATCATTTGCATCCGTTAAGTTCATTTGTGTCATTGGATTAATATTTATGTCATTCTCGATCTCCCTAGGCTTATTCTAGTCCAATTAGGCTTTTTAACAAATCTTGTGCATCCAATAAGTTCGTTTGTGTCTTTGGATTAACATTTAGATCATTATCGTCCTCCCTAGGCTTATGCTTGCTCAATTAGGGTTTTTAACCAATCTTTTACATTCAATAAGTTCATTTGTGTCATTGGATTAACATTTACGTCATTTTTATCCTCCCAAGGCTTATTCGTGTCCAATTAGTATTTTAACCAATCTTGTGCACCCAAATAGTTCATTTGTGTCATTGGATTAACATTTATGTTAATTCGTCGTCTCTAGGCTTATTCTTGTCCAATTAGGGTTTTTAACCATTTGTGCATCCACTAAGTTCATTTGTGTCCTTGGATTAACATTTAGGTCATTCTCGTCGTCCCTAGGCTTATCCTTGTCCAATTAGGGATTTTAACAAATCTTGTGCATCCAATAGGTGTATTTGTGTCATTGGATTAAGATTTAGGTCATTTTCGTCCTCTCGAGTCTTATTCTTGTCCAATTAGGATTTTCAACCTATCTTGCGCATCCATTAGATGTGTCTGTGCCATTGGATTAACATTTAGGTCACTTTCGTCCTCCTTAGGTTTATTCTGGTCAATTTAGGGTTCTTAACAAATCTTGAGCATCAAACAAGTTCATTTGTGTCAATGGATTAACATTTAGGTCATTTCGTCGTCCCTAGGCTTATTCTAGTCCAATTAAGGTTTTTAACCAATCTTGTGCATCCAATATGTTCATTTGTGTCATTGGATTAAGATTTAGGTCATTTTCGTCTTCTCGAGTCTTATTCTTGTCCAATTAGGGTTTTTAACCATTTGTGCATCCACTAAGTTCATTTGTGTCCTTGGATTAACATTTAGGTCATTCTCGTCGTCCCTAGGCATATTCTTTTCCAATTAGGGATTTTGACAAATCTTGTGCATCCAATAGGTGTATTTGTGTCATTGGATTAAGATTTAGGTCATTTTCGTCTTCTCGAGTCTTATTCTTGTCCAATTAGGATTTTTAACCTATCTTGCGCATCCATTAGATGTGTCTGTGCCATTGGATTAACATTTAGGTCACTTTCGTCCTCCCTAGGGTTATTCTGGTCTATTTAGGGTTCTTAACAAATCTTGAGCATCACACAAGTTCATTTGTGTCATTGGATTAACATTTAGGTCATTTCGTCGTCTCAAGGCTTATTCTTGTCCAATTAGGATTTCTAACCAATCTTGGGCATCCAATAGTTGTGTTTGTGTCATTGGATTAACATTTAGGTCATTTTCGTCCTCCCTAGGCTTATTCTTTTCCAATTAGTGTTTTTAACCAATCTTGTGCATTCATTATGTGTGTTTGTGCCATTGGATTAACATTTAGGTCATTTTCGTGCTCCCTAAGCCTATTCTAGTCAACTTAGGGTTTTTAACAAATCTTGTGCATCCAATAAGTTCATTTGTCTCATTGGATTAACATTTAGGTCATTTCTTCGTCCCTAGGCTTGTTCTTGTCCAATTAGGCTTTTTAACCGTTTGTGCATCCAATAAGTTCATTTGTGTCATTGGATTAACATTTACGTCATTTTTATCCTCCCAAGGCTTATTCGTGTCCAATTAGTATTTTAACCAATTACTACCTCTTGAAAGTATTATTCGTGTCCAATTACTACCTCTTGAAAGTACTACCTCTTGAAAGTAAGTACTAGCTGTATTGAACTTGAAAGAAAAGTTGTGTCATTAAAATTTGATTTAACTAAGTTTGCTAGTAGTAAAAACAACCTAAATGTTCTTCTTGGGAATCAAAGGAATCATTATGAAAAATCTGGAATTGGTTATAGACAAAACAGGAATGCTAAACAGAACCATAAATTTGTTAAATCAAAGCAAATGCATGATATCTTCATTAAACCAACTCATAATTCATTCTCTTCTTTTACATGTCATTTCTGTTGTAAAAAGGGACATATATCTTACAATTGTAAATTGAAAAAGCTTGCTAATAAGGGTTGGAAACAAATTTGGAAAATAAAGAAACCTATGATTGAAACTAACCCTCAAGGACCCAATTTAAATTGGGTACCTAAAACCAAAGTTTAATTCTGTATTGCAGATGTGCTTGACATCCAAAACGCACTCATGGTACCTAGATAGTGGATGTTCCAAGCACATGACAGGAGACAAATCAAAATTCTTGTCTCTCAATTCAAAAAATGGTGGATATGT
>NW_027339576.1:17306-18369 GCF_000331145.2 Cicer arietinum | reverse complement strand
TTCAAACTGATAGAGTTCTTCAATTAATCCATATGGACCTGTTTGGTCCATCTCAAGTAAAAAGCTTTGGAGGAAATATGTATGGATATGTGTTAGTTGATGACTACTCAAGATACACATGAACCTATTTTCTGTCTCACAAAAGTGATGCCTTCTCAATTTTCAAAAAATTTGCAAATCAAGTTCAAAATGAGAAGAATAAGAAAATAGTTTCCGTTAAGAGTGATCATGGTGGAGAATTTCAAAATGAGTCTTTTGATAACTACTGTGATCAAAATGGAATTCACCACATGTACTCAGCCCCAAGAACTCCACGACAAAATGGAGTTGTAGAAAGGAAGAATAGAACTCTAGAAGAACTTGCTAGAACAATGATAAATGACTTTAAGCTTCGTAAATACTTTTGGGCTGATGCAATAAATACAGCTGCTCATGTGATGAATAGAGTTCTCATTAGGCCTATCCTTAGAAAAACACCCTATGAACTATACAAAGGTAGAAAACCAAACATTGCTTATTTTAGAGTCTTTGGATGCAAGTGCTTTGTATTGAATAATGGAAAAGAGCATCTAGGGAAATTTGACTCTAAGGCAGATGAGGGAATTTTTCTAGGATATTCTCAATCTAGTAAGGCCTATAGGATCTACAATAAGAGAACCAAAACTATAGAGGAATCTGTTCATGTAAAATTTGATGAAATGTTTACTAAAAACTTGAACAGTGCCCCTATTATAGTTAATGATTCTCTTGATGAATGCATAGAATCAGATCCAATAGAACCAAATGAAACAGTGCCTCCAACTGACATTGAGTACATAGAACCTATTAGGGAAGATGACTTGCCTAAGGAATGGAGATTCAACAAAAACCATCCTATTGACAACATCATAGGAGAGATTTCAAAAGGGGTTTCAACTAGAAAATCCCTCAGACAATTTTGTAACTTTACAGGCTTTGTTTCTCAAGTACAACCCAAAAACATAAAGGAAGCTCTTATGGACCATGACTGGATAGTTGCCATGCAAGAAGAGCTCAATCAGTTTGAGAGAAACAAAGTGTGGAT
>NW_027339576.1:11975-15908 GCF_000331145.2 Cicer arietinum | reverse complement strand
TGTGTCTTTGGATGAACATTTAGATCATTTTCGTCCTCCGTAGGTTTATTCTAGTCCAATTGGGTTTTTAACCAATCTTGTGCATCCAATAGGTGTGTTTGTGTCATTGGATGAACATTTATGTCATTTTCATCCTCCGTACGCTTATTCTTGTTCAATTAGGGTTTTTAACCAATCTTGTGCATCCAATAAGTTCTTTTGTGTCGTTGAATGAACAATTATGTCATTTTCGTCCTCCCTAGGCTTATTCTTGTCCAATTAGGGCTTTTAACCAATCTTGTGCATCCAATAAGTTCATTTGTGTCATTGGATTAACATTTTGGTCATTTTCGTCCTCCCTAGGCTTATTCTTGTCCAATTAGGGCTTTTAACCAATCTTGTGCATCCAATAAGTTCATTTGTGTCATTGAACATTTATGTCATTTTCGTCCTCCGTAGGCTTATTCTAGTCCAATTAGGGTTTTTAACCAATCTTGTGCATCCAATAAGTACATTTGTATCTTTGGAATACCATTTAGGTCATTTTTGTCCTCTTTAGGCTTATTCCTATCCAATTAGGGTTTTTAACCAATCTTGTGCATCCAATAGGTGTGTTTGTGTTATTGGATGAACATTTAGGTCATTTTCGTCATCCCTAGGCTTATTCTTGTCCAATTAGGGTTTTTGACCAATCTTGTGCATCCAATAAGTTCATTTGTGTCATTGGATTAACATTTTGGTCATTTTCGTCCTCCCTAGGCTTATTCTTGTCCAATTAGGGTTTTTGACCAATCTTGTGCATCCAATAAGTTCATTTGTGTCATTGGATTAACATTTTGGTCATTTTCGTCCTCCCTAGGCTTATTCTTGTCCAATTAGGGTTTTTGACCAATCTTGTGCATCCAATAAGTTCATTTGTGTCATTGGATTAACATTTTGGTCATTTTCGTCCTCCCTAGGCTTATTCTTGTCCAATTAGGGTTTTTGACCAATCTTGTGCATCCAATAAGTTCATTTGTGTCATTGGATTAACATTTTGGTCATTTTCGTCCTCCCTAGGCTTATTCTTGTCCAATTAGGGTTTTTGACCAATCTTGTGCATCCAATAAGTTCATTTGTGTCATTGGATTAACATTTTGGTCATTTTCGTCCTCCCTAGGCTTATTCTTGTCCAATTAGGGTTTTTGACCAATCTTGTGCATCCAATAAGTTCATTTGTGTCATTGGATTAACATTTTGGTCATTTTCGTCCTCCCTAGGCTTATTCTTGTCCAATTAGGGTTTTTGACCAATCTTGTGCATCCAATAAGTTCATTTGTGTCATTGGATTAACATTTTGGTCATTTTCGTCCTCCCTAGGCTTATTCTTGTCCAATTAGGGTTTTTGACCAATCTTGTGCATCCAATAAGTTCATTTGTGTCATTGGATTAACATTTTGGTCATTTTCGTCCTCCCTAGGCTTATTCTTGTCCAATTAGGGTTTTTGACCAATCTTGTGCATCCAATAAGTTCATTTGTGTCATTGGATTAACATTTTGGTCATTTTCGTCCTCCCTAGGCTTATTCTTGTCCAATTAGGGTTTTTGACCAATCTTGTGCATCCAATAAGTTCATTTGTGTCATTGGATTAACATTTTGGTCATTTTCGTCCTCCCTAGGCTTATTCTTGTCCAATTAGGGTTTTTGACCAATCTTGTGCATCCAATAAGTTCATTTGTGTCATTGGATTAACATTTTGGTCATTTTCGTCCTCCCTAGGCTTATTCTTGTCCAATTAGGGTTTTTGACCAATCTTGTGCATCCAATAAGTTCATTTGTGTCATTGGATTAACATTTTGGTCATTTTCGTCCTCCCTAGGCTTATTCTTGTCCAATTAGGGTTTTTGACCAATCTTGTGCATCCAATAAGTTCATTTGTGTCATTGGATTAACATTTTGGTCATTTTCGTCCTCCCTAGGCTTATTCTTGTCCAATTAGGGTTTTTGACCAATCTTGTGCATCCAATAAGTTCATTTGTGTCATTGGATTAACATTTTGGTCATTTTCGTCCTCCCTAGGCTTATTCTTGTCCAATTAGGGTTTTTGACCAATCTTGTGCATCCAATAAGTTCATTTGTGTCATTGGATTAACATTTTGGTCATTTTCGTCCTCCCTAGGCTTATTCTTGTCCAATTAGGGTTTTTGACCAATCTTGTGCATCCAATAAGTTCATTTGTGTCATTGGATTAACATTTTGGTCATTTTCGTCCTCCCTAGGCTTATTCTTGTCCAATTAGGGTTTTTGACCAATCTTGTGCATCCAATAAGTTCATTTGTGTCATTGGATTAACATTTTGGTCATTTTCGTCCTCCCTAGGCTTATTCTTGTCCAATTAGGGTTTTTGACCAATCTTGTGCATCCAATAAGTTCATTTGTGTCATTGGATTAACATTTTGGTCATTTTCGTCCTCCCTAGGCTTATTCTTGTCCAATTAGGGTTTTTGACCAATCTTGTGCATCCAATAAGTTCATTTGTGTCATTGGATTAACATTTTGGTCATTTTCGTCCTCCCTAGGCTTATTCTTGTCCAATTAGGGTTTTTGACCAATCTTGTGCATCCAATAAGTTCATTTGTGTCATTGGATTAACATTTTGGTCATTTTCGTCCTCCCTAGGCTTATTCTTGTCCAATTAGGGTTTTTGACCAATCTTGTGCATCCAATAAGTTCATTTGTGTCATTGGATTAACATTTTGGTCATTTTCGTCCTCCCTAGGCTTATTCTTGTCCAATTAGGGTTTTTGACCAATCTTGTGCATCCAATAAGTTCATTTGTGTCATTGGATTAACATTTTGGTCATTTTCGTCCTCCCTAGGCTTATTCTTGTCCAATTAGGGTTTTTGACCAATCTTGTGCATCCAATAAGTTCATTTGTGTCATTGGATTAACATTTTGGTCATTTTCGTCCTCCCTAGGCTTATTCTTGTCCAATTAGGGTTTTTGACCAATCTTGTGCATCCAATAAGTTCATTTGTGTCATTGGATTATAATTTAGGTCATTTTCGTCCTATGTAGGCTTATTCTTGTTGAATTAGGGTTTTTAAACAATCTTGTGCATCCAATAAGTTCATTTGTGTCATTGAATGCACAACTTGGTTATTTTCGTCCTCCATCGGCTTATTCTTGTCCAATTAGGGTTTTTGACCAATCTTGTGCATCCAATAAGTTCATTTGTGTCATTGGATTAACATTTAAATCATTTTCCTCCTCCCTAGGCTTTTTCTTGTCCAATTAGGGTTTTTAGCCAATCTTGTGCATCGAATAAGTTCATTTGTAACATTGGATTATCATTTAGGTCATTTTCGTCCTCCATAGGCTTATTCTTGTCCAATTAGGGTTTTAACCAATCTTGTGCATCCAATAGGTGTGTTTGTGTAATTGGATGAACATTTAGGTCATTTTCGTCCTGCCTAGGCTTATTCTTCTCTATATAGGGTTTTTAACAAATCTTTTGCATCCATTAAGTTCATTTGTGTCATTGGATTAACATTTTGGTCATTTTCGTCCTCCCTAGGCTTATTCTTGTCCAATTAGGGTTTTTGACCAATCTTGTGCATCCAATAAGTTCATTTGTGTCATTGGATTAACATTTTGGTCATTTTCGTCCTCCCTAGGCTTATTCTTGTCCAATTAGGGTTTTTAACCAATCTTGTGCATCCAATAAGTTCATTTGTGTCATTGGATTAACATTTTGGTCATTTTCGTCCTCCCTAGGCTTATTCTTGTCCAATTAGGGTTTTTGACCAATCTTGTGCATCCAATAAGTTCATTTGTGTCATTGGATTAACATTTAGGTTATTTTCATCCTCCTTAGGATTTTTGTTGTCCAATTAGGGTTTTGAAACAATCTTGTGCATCCAATAGGTGTGTGTGTGTCATTGGATAAACATTTATGTCATTTTCGTCCTCC
>NW_027339576.1:0-11254 GCF_000331145.2 Cicer arietinum | reverse complement strand
TTGGGCATCCAATAAGTTCATTTGTGTCATTGAATGCACAATTTGGTTATTTTCGTCCTCCATCGGCTTATTCTTATCCAATTAGGGTTTTTAACCAATTTTGTGCATCCAATAAGTTCATTTGTGTCATTGGATTAACATTTAGTTCATTTTCCTCCACCCTAGGCTTTTTCTTGTCCAATTAGGGTTTTTAGCCAATCTTGTATTTCCAATAAGTTAATTTGTAACATTGGATTATCATTTTGGTCATTTTCGTCCTCCCTACGCTTATTCTTGTCCAATTAGGGTTTTAACCAATCTTGTGCATCCAATAGGTGTGTTTGTGTAATTGGGTGAACATTTAGGTCATTTTCGTCCTCCCTAGGCTTATTCTTGTCCAATTAGGGCTTTTAACCAATCTTGTGCATCCAATAAGTTCATTTGTGTCATTGAATGAACAATTTGGTCATTTTCGTCCTCCCTAGGCTTATTCTTGTCCAATTAGGGCTTTTAACCAATCTTGTGCATCCAATAAGTTCATTTGTGTCATTGAATGAACAATTTGGTCATTTTCGTCCTCCCTAGGCTTATTCTTGTCCAATTAGGGCTTTTAACCAATCTTGTGCATCCAATAAGTTCATTTGTGTCATTGAATGAACAATTTGGTCATTTTCGTCCTCCCTAGGCTTATTCTTGTCCAATTAGGGCTTTTAACCAATCTTGTGCATCCAATAAGTTCATTTGTGTCATTGAATGAACAATTTGGTCATTTTCGTCCTCCCTAGGCTTATTCTTGTCCAATTAGGGCTTTTAACCAATCTTGTGCATCCAATAAGTTCATTTGTGTCATTGGATTAACATTTAGGTCATTTTTGTCCTCCTTAGGCTTATTCTTGTCGAATTAGAGTTTTTAACCAATCTTGTGCATCTTACAGGTGTGTTTGGGTCATAGGATGAACATTTAGGTGATTTTCGTCCTCTCTAGGCTTATTCTTGTCCAATTAGGGTTTTTAACCTATCTTGTGCATCCAATAAGTTCATTTGTGTCATTGGATTAACATTTAGGTCATTTTTGTCCTCCTTAGGCTTATTCTTGTCGAATTAGAGTTTTCAACCAATCTTGTGCATCTTACAGGTGTGTTTGGGTCATAGGATGAACATTTAGGTGATTTTCGTCTTCTCTAGGCTTATTCTTGTCCAATTAGGGTTTTAACCAATCTTGTGCATCCAATAGGTGTGTTTGTGTAATTGGATGAACATTTAGGTCATTTTATTCCTCCCTAGGCTTATTCTAGTCCATATAGGGTTTTTAACAATTCTTGTGCATCCATTAAGTTCATTTGTGTCATTGGATTAACATTTAGGTTATTTTCATCCTCCTTAGGCTTATTGTTTTCCAATTAGGGTTTTTAAACAATCTTGTGCATCCAATAGGTGTGTTTGTGTCATTGGATGAACATTTATGTCATTTTCGTCCTCCGTAGGCTTATTCTTCAACAATTAGGGTTTTTAACCAATCTTGTGCATCCAATAAGTTCATTTGTGTCATTGGATTAACATTTAGGTCATTTTCGTCCTCCTTAGGCTTATTGTTGTCCAATTAGGGTTTTTAAACAATCTTGTGCATCCAATAGGTGTGTTTGTGTCATTGGATGAACATTTATGTCATTTTCGTCCTCCGTAGGCTTATGCTTCAACAATTAGGGTTTTTAACCAATCTTGTGCATCCAATAAGTTCATTTGTGTCATTGGATTAACATTTAGGTCATTTTCGTCCTCCTTAGGCTTATTGTTGTCCAATTAGGGTTTTTAAACAATCTTGTGCATCCAATAGGTGTGTTTGTGTCATTGGATGAACATTTATGTCATTTTCGTCCTCCGTAGGCTTATGCTTCAACAATTAGGGTTTTTAACCAATCTTGTGCATCCAATAAGTTCATTTGTGTCATTGGATTAACATTTAGGTCATTTTCGTCCTCCTTAGGCTTATTGTTGTCCAATTAGGGTTTTTAAACAATCTTGTGCATCCAATAGGTGTGTTTGTGTCATTGGATGAACATTTATGTCATTTTCGTCCTCCGTAGGCTTATGCTTCAACAATTAGGGTTTTTAACCAATCTTGTGCATCCAATAAGTTCATTTGTGTCATTGGATTAACATTTAGGTCATTTTCGTCCTCCTTAGGCTTATTGTTGTCCAATTAGGGTTTTTAAACAATCTTGTGCATCCAATAGGTGTGTTTGTGTCATTGGATGAACATTTATGTCATTTTCGTCCTCCGTAGGCTTATGCTTCAACAATTAGGGTTTTTAACCAATCTTGTGCATCCAATAAGTTCATTTGTGTCATTGGATTAACATTTAGGTCATTTTCGTCCTCCTTAGGCTTATTGTTGTCCAATTAGGGTTTTTAAACAATCTTGTGCATCCAATAGGTGTGTTTGTGTCATTGGATGAACATTTATGTCATTTTCGTCCTCCGTAGGCTTATGCTTCAACAATTAGGGTTTTTAACCAATCTTGTGCATCCAATAAGTTCATTTGTGTCATTGGATTAACATTTAGGTCATTTTCGTCCTCCTTAGGCTTATTGTTGTCCAATTAGGGTTTTTAAACAATCTTGTGCATCCAATAGGTGTGTTTGTGTCATTGGATGAACATTTATGTCATTTTCGTCCTCCGTAGGCTTATGCTTCAACAATTAGGGTTTTTAACCAATCTTGTGCATCCAATAAGTTCATTTGTGTCATTGGATTAACATTTAGGTCATTTTCGTCCTCCTTAGGCTTATTGTTGTCCAATTAGGGTTTTTAAACAATCTTGTGCATCCAATAGGTGTGTTTGTGTCATTGGATGAACATTTATGTCATTTTCGTCCTCCGTAGGCTTATGCTTCAACAATTAGGGTTTTTAACCAATCTTGTGCATCCAATAAGTTCATTTGTGTCATTGGATTAACATTTAGGTCATTTTCGTCCTCCTTAGGCTTATTGTTGTCCAATTAGGGTTTTTAAACAATCTTGTGCATCCAATAGGTGTGTTTGTGTCATTGGATGAACATTTATGTCATTTTCGTCCTCCGTAGGCTTATGCTTCAACAATTAGGGTTTTTAACCAATCTTGTGCATCCAATAAGTTCATTTGTGTCATTGGATTAACATTTAGGTCATTTTCGTCCTCCTTAGGCTTATTGTTGTCCAATTAGGGTTTTTAAACAATCTTGTGCATCCAATAGGTGTGTTTGTGTCATTGGATGAACATTTATGTCATTTTCGTCCTCCGTAGGCTTATGCTTCAACAATTAGGGTTTTTAACCAATCTTGTGCATCCAATAAGTTCATTTGTGTCATTGGATTAACATTTAGGTCATTTTCGTCCTCCTTAGGCTTATTGTTGTCCAATTAGGGTTTTTAAACAATCTTGTGCATCCAATAGGTGTGTTTGTGTCATTGGATGAACATTTATGTCATTTTCGTCCTCCGTAGGCTTATGCTTCAACAATTAGGGTTTTTAACCAATCTTGTGCATCCAATAAGTTCATTTGTGTCATTGGATTAACATTTAGGTCATTTTCGTCCTCCTTAGGCTTATTGTTGTCCAATTAGGGTTTTTAAACAATCTTGTGCATCCAATAGGTGTGTTTGTGTCATTGGATGAACATTTATGTCATTTTCGTCCTCCGTAGGCTTATGCTTCAACAATTAGGGTTTTTAACCAATCTTGTGCATCCAATAAGTTCATTTGTGTCATTGGATTAACATTTAGGTCATTTTCGTCCTCCTTAGGCTTATTGTTGTCCAATTAGGGTTTTTAAACAATCTTGTGCATCCAATAGGTGTGTTTGTGTCATTGGATGAACATTTATGTCATTTTCGTCCTCCGTAGGCTTATGCTTCAACAATTAGGGTTTTTAACCAATCTTGTGCATCCAATAAGTTCATTTGTGTCATTGGATTAACATTTAGGTCATTTTCGTCCTCCTTAGGCTTATTGTTGTCCAATTAGGGTTTTTAAACAATCTTGTGCATCCAATAGGTGTGTTTGTGTCATTGGATGAACATTTATGTCATTTTCGTCCTCCGTAGGCTTATGCTTCAACAATTAGGGTTTTTAACCAATCTTGTGCATCCAATAAGTTCATTTGTGTCATTGGATTAACATTTAGGTCATTTTCGTCCTCCTTAGGCTTATTGTTGTCCAATTAGGGTTTTTAAACAATCTTGTGCATCCAATAGGTGTGTTTGTGTCATTGGATGAACATTTATGTCATTTTCGTCCTCCGTAGGCTTATGCTTCAACAATTAGGGTTTTTAACCAATCTTGTGCATCCAATAAGTTCATTTGTGTCATTGGATTAACATTTAGGTCATTTTCGTCCTCCTTAGGCTTATTGTTGTCCAATTAGGGTTTTTAAACAATCTTGTGCATCCAATAGGTGTGTTTGTGTCATTGGATGAACATTTATGTCATTTTCGTCCTCCGTAGGCTTATGCTTCAACAATTAGGGTTTTTAACCAATCTTGTGCATCCAATAAGTTCATTTGTGTCATTGGATTAACATTTAGGTCATTTTCGTCCTCCTTAGGCTTATTGTTGTCCAATTAGGGTTTTTAAACAATCTTGTGCATCCAATAGGTGTGTTTGTGTCATTGGATGAACATTTATGTCATTTTCGTCCTCCGTAGGCTTATGCTTCAACAATTAGGGTTTTTAACCAATCTTGTGCATCCAATAAGTTCATTTGTGTCATTGGATTAACATTTAGGTCATTTTCGTCCTCCTTAGGCTTATTGTTGTCCAATTAGGGTTTTTAAACAATCTTGTGCATCCAATAGGTGTGTTTGTGTCATTGGATGAACATTTATGTCATTTTCGTCCTCCGTAGGCTTATGCTTCAACAATTAGGGTTTTTAACCAATCTTGTGCATCCAATAAGTTCATTTGTGTCATTGGATTAACATTTAGGTCATTTTCGTCCTCCTTAGGCTTATTGTTGTCCAATTAGGGTTTTTAAACAATCTTGTGCATCCAATAGGTGTGTTTGTGTCATTGGATGAACATTTATGTCATTTTCGTCCTCCGTAGGCTTATGCTTCAACAATTAGGGTTTTTAACCAATCTTGTGCATCCAATAAGTTCATTTGTGTCATTGGATTAACATTTAGGTCATTTTCGTCCTCCTTAGGCTTATTGTTGTCCAATTAGGGTTTTTAAACAATCTTGTGCATCCAATAGGTGTGTTTGTGTCATTGGATGAACATTTATGTCATTTTCGTCCTCCGTAGGCTTATGCTTCAACAATTAGGGTTTTTAACCAATCTTGTGCATCCAATAAGTTCATTTGTGTCATTGGATTAACATTTAGGTCATTTTCGTCCTCCTTAGGCTTATTGTTGTCCAATTAGGGTTTTTAAACAATCTTGTGCATCCAATAGGTGTGTTTGTGTCATTGGATGAACATTTATGTCATTTTCGTCCTCCGTAGGCTTATGCTTCAACAATTAGGGTTTTTAACCAATCTTGTGCATCCAATAAGTTCATTTGTGTCATTGGATTAACATTTAGGTCATTTTCGTCCTCCTTAGGCTTATTGTTGTCCAATTAGGGTTTTTAAACAATCTTGTGCATCCAATAGGTGTGTTTGTGTCATTGGATGAACATTTATGTCATTTTCGTCCTCCGTAGGCTTATGCTTCAACAATTAGGGTTTTTAACCAATCTTGTGCATCCAATAAGTTCATTTGTGTCATTGGATTAACATTTAGGTCATTTTCGTCCTCCTTAGGCTTATTGTTGTCCAATTAGGGTTTTTAAACAATCTTGTGCATCCAATAGGTGTGTTTGTGTCATTGGATGAACATTTATGTCATTTTCGTCCTCCGTAGGCTTATGCTTCAACAATTAGGGTTTTTAACCAATCTTGTGCATCCAATAAGTTCATTTGTGTCATTGGATTAACATTTAGGTCATTTTCGTCCTCCTTAGGCTTATTGTTGTCCAATTAGGGTTTTTAAACAATCTTGTGCATCCAATAGGTGTGTTTGTGTCATTGGATGAACATTTATGTCATTTTCGTCCTCCGTAGGCTTATGCTTCAACAATTAGGGTTTTTAACCAATCTTGTGCATCCAATAAGTTCATTTGTGTCATTGGATTAACATTTAGGTCATTTTCGTCCTCCTTAGGCTTATTGTTGTCCAATTAGGGTTTTTAAACAATCTTGTGCATCCAATAGGTGTGTTTGTGTCATTGGATGAACATTTATGTCATTTTCGTCCTCCGTAGGCTTATGCTTCAACAATTAGGGTTTTTAACCAATCTTGTGCATCCAATAAGTTCATTTGTGTCATTGGATTAACATTTAGGTCATTTTCGTCCTCCTTAGGCTTATTGTTGTCCAATTAGGGTTTTTAAACAATCTTGTGCATCCAATAGGTGTGTTTGTGTCATTGGATGAACATTTATGTCATTTTCGTCCTCCGTAGGCTTATGCTTCAACAATTAGGGTTTTTAACCAATCTTGTGCATCCAATAAGTTCATTTGTGTCATTGGATTAACATTTAGGTCATTTTCGTCCTCCTTAGGCTTATTGTTGTCCAATTAGGGTTTTTAAACAATCTTGTGCATCCAATAGGTGTGTTTGTGTCATTGGATGAACATTTATGTCATTTTCGTCCTCCGTAGGCTTATGCTTCAACAATTAGGGTTTTTAACCAATCTTGTGCATCCAATAAGTTCATTTGTGTCATTGGATTAACATTTAGGTCATTTTCGTCCTCCTTAGGCTTATTGTTGTCCAATTAGGGTTTTTAAACAATCTTGTGCATCCAATAGGTGTGTTTGTGTCATTGGATGAACATTTATGTCATTTTCGTCCTCCGTAGGCTTATGCTTCAACAATTAGGGTTTTTAACCAATCTTGTGCATCCAATAAGTTCATTTGTGTCATTGGATTAACATTTAGGTCATTTTCGTCCTCCTTAGGCTTATTGTTGTCCAATTAGGGTTTTTAAACAATCTTGTGCATCCAATAGGTGTGTTTGTGTCATTGGATGAACATTTATGTCATTTTCGTCCTCCGTAGGCTTATGCTTCAACAATTAGGGTTTTTAACCAATCTTGTGCATCCAATAAGTTCATTTGTGTCATTGGATTAACATTTAGGTCATTTTCGTCCTCCTTAGGCTTATTGTTGTCCAATTAGGGTTTTTAAACAATCTTGTGCATCCAATAGGTGTGTTTGTGTCATTGGATGAACATTTATGTCATTTTCGTCCTCCGTAGGCTTATGCTTCAACAATTAGGGTTTTTAACCAATCTTGTGCATCCAATAAGTTCATTTGTGTCATTGGATTAACATTTAGGTCATTTTCGTCCTCCTTAGGCTTATTGTTGTCCAATTAGGGTTTTTAAACAATCTTGTGCATCCAATAGGTGTGTTTGTGTCATTGGATGAACATTTATGTCATTTTCGTCCTCCGTAGGCTTATGCTTCAACAATTAGGGTTTTTAACCAATCTTGTGCATCCAATAAGTTCATTTGTGTCATTGGATTAACATTTAGGTCATTTTCGTCCTCCTTAGGCTTATTGTTGTCCAATTAGGGTTTTTAAACAATCTTGTGCATCCAATAGGTGTGTTTGTGTCATTGGATGAACATTTATGTCATTTTCGTCCTCCGTAGGCTTATGCTTCAACAATTAGGGTTTTTAACCAATCTTGTGCATCCAATAAGTTCATTTGTGTCATTGGATTAACATTTAGGTCATTTTCGTCCTCCTTAGGCTTATTGTTGTCCAATTAGGGTTTTTAAACAATCTTGTGCATCCAATAGGTGTGTTTGTGTCATTGGATGAACATTTATGTCATTTTCGTCCTCCGTAGGCTTATGCTTCAACAATTAGGGTTTTTAACCAATCTTGTGCATCCAATAAGTTCATTTGTGTCATTGGATTAACATTTAGGTCATTTTCGTCCTCCTTAGGCTTATTGTTGTCCAATTAGGGTTTTTAAACAATCTTGTGCATCCAATAGGTGTGTTTGTGTCATTGGATGAACATTTATGTCATTTTCGTCCTCCGTAGGCTTATGCTTCAACAATTAGGGTTTTTAACCAATCTTGTGCATCCAATAAGTTCATTTGTGTCATTGGATTAACATTTAGGTCATTTTCGTCCTCCTTAGGCTTATTGTTGTCCAATTAGGGTTTTTAAACAATCTTGTGCATCCAATAGGTGTGTTTGTGTCATTGGATGAACATTTATGTCATTTTCGTCCTCCGTAGGCTTATGCTTCAACAATTAGGGTTTTTAACCAATCTTGTGCATCCAATAAGTTCATTTGTGTCATTGGATTAACATTTAGGTCATTTTCGTCCTCCTTAGGCTTATTGTTGTCCAATTAGGGTTTTTAAACAATCTTGTGCATCCAATAGGTGTGTTTGTGTCATTGGATGAACATTTATGTCATTTTCGTCCTCCGTAGGCTTATGCTTCAACAATTAGGGTTTTTAACCAATCTTGTGCATCCAATAAGTTCATTTGTGTCATTGGATTAACATTTAGGTCATTTTCGTCCTCCTTAGGCTTATTGTTGTCCAATTAGGGTTTTTAAACAATCTTGTGCATCCAATAGGTGTGTTTGTGTCATTGGATGAACATTTATGTCATTTTCGTCCTCCGTAGGCTTATGCTTCAACAATTAGGGTTTTTAACCAATCTTGTGCATCCAATAAGTTCATTTGTGTCATTGGATTAACATTTAGGTCATTTTCGTCCTCCTTAGGCTTATTGTTGTCCAATTAGGGTTTTTAAACAATCTTGTGCATCCAATAGGTGTGTTTGTGTCATTGGATGAACATTTATGTCATTTTCGTCCTCCGTAGGCTTATGCTTCAACAATTAGGGTTTTTAACCAATCTTGTGCATCCAATAAGTTCATTTGTGTCATTGGATTAACATTTAGGTCATTTTCGTCCTCCTTAGGCTTATTGTTGTCCAATTAGGGTTTTTAAACAATCTTGTGCATCCAATAGGTGTGTTTGTGTCATTGGATGAACATTTATGTCATTTTCGTCCTCCGTAGGCTTATGCTTCAACAATTAGGGTTTTTAACCAATCTTGTGCATCCAATAAGTTCATTTGTGTCATTGGATTAACATTTAGGTCATTTTCGTCCTCCTTAGGCTTATTGTTGTCCAATTAGGGTTTTTAAACAATCTTGTGCATCCAATAGGTGTGTTTGTGTCATTGGATGAACATTTATGTCATTTTCGTCCTCCGTAGGCTTATGCTTCAACAATTAGGGTTTTTAACCAATCTTGTGCATCCAATAAGTTCATTTGTGTCATTGGATTAACATTTAGGTCATTTTCGTCCTCCTTAGGCTTATTGTTGTCCAATTAGGGTTTTTAAACAATCTTGTGCATCCAATAGGTGTGTTTGTGTCATTGGATGAACATTTATGTCATTTTCGTCCTCCGTAGGCTTATGCTTCAACAATTAGGGTTTTTAACCAATCTTGTGCATCCAATAAGTTCATTTGTGTCATTGGATTAACATTTAGGTCATTTTCGTCCTCCTTAGGCTTATTGTTGTCCAATTAGGGTTTTTAAACAATCTTGTGCATCCAATAGGTGTGTTTGTGTCATTGGATGAACATTTATGTCATTTTCGTCCTCCGTAGGCTTATGCTTCAACAATTAGGGTTTTTAACCAATCTTGTGCATCCAATAAGTTCATTTGTGTCATTGGATTAACATTTAGGTCATTTTCGTCCTCCTTAGGCTTATTGTTGTCCAATTAGGGTTTTTAAACAATCTTGTGCATCCAATAGGTGTGTTTGTGTCATTGGATGAACATTTATGTCATTTTCGTCCTCCGTAGGCTTATGCTTCAACAATTAGGGTTTTTAACCAATCTTGTGCATCCAATAAGTTCATTTGTGTCATTGGATTAACATTTAGGTCATTTTCGTCCTCCTTAGGCTTATTGTTGTCCAATTAGGGTTTTTAAACAATCTTGTGCATCCAATAGGTGTGTTTGTGTCATTGGATGAACATTTATGTCATTTTCGTCCTCCGTAGGCTTATGCTTCAACAATTAGGGTTTTTAACCAATCTTGTGCATCCAATAAGTTCATTGTCCAATTAGGGGTTTTAACCATTCTTGTGCATCCAATAGGTGTGTTTGTGTCATTGGATGAAAATTTAGGTCATTTTCGTCCTCCATAGGTTTATTCTAGTTTAATTAGGGTTTTTAACCAATCTTGTGCATCCAATAGGTGTGGTTGTGTCATTGGATGAACATTTATGTCATTTTCGTTCTCCGTACGCTTATTCATGTTCAATTAGGGGTTTTAACCAATCTTGTGCATCCAATAAGTTTATTTGTGTCATTGAATGAATAATTAGGCAATTTTCGTCCTCCCTAGGCTTATTCTTGTCCAATTAGGGATTTAAACCAATCTTGTGCATCCAATATGTGTGTTTGTGTCATTGGATGCACATTTAGGTCATTTTCGTCCTCCCTAGGCTTATTCTTGTCCAATTAGGGTTTTTAACAAATCTTGTGCATCCAATAAGTTCATTTGTGTCATTGAATGAACATTTAGGTAATTTTCGTCCTCCCTAGGCTTATTCTTGTTCAATTTGGGTTTTTAACAAATCTTGTGCATCCAATAGGTGTGTTTGTGTCATTGGATGAACATTTAGGTCATTTTCGTCCTCCCTAGGCTTATTCTTGTTCAATTTGGGTTTTTAACAAATCTTGTGCATCCAATAGGTGTGTTTGTGTCATTGGATGAACATTTAGGTCATTTTCGTCCTCCCTAGGCTTATTCTTGTCCAATTAGGGTTTTTAACCAATCTTGTGCATCTAATAATTTCATTTTTGTCATTGGATTAAAATTTAGGTCATTTTCGTCCAATTTAGGCTTATTCTTGTTGAATTATAGTTTTTAACCAATCTAGGGCATCCAATAAGTTCATTAGTGTCATTGAATGCACAATTTGGTTATTTTCGTCCTCCCTAGGATTATTCTTGTCCAATTAGGGTTTTTAACCAATTTTGTGCATCCAATAAGTTCATTTGTGTCATTGGATTAACATTTAGTTCATTTTCCTCCTCCCTAGGCTTTTTCTTGTCCAATTAGGATTTTTAGCCAATCTTGTGCATCCAATAAGTTCATTTGTATCATTGGATTATCATTTAGTTTATTTTCGTCCTCCCTAGACTTATTCTTGTCCAATTAGGGTTTTTAACCAATCTTGTGCATC
>NW_027339575.1:0-1042 GCF_000331145.2 Cicer arietinum | reverse complement strand
ACAAGATTGGTTAAAAACCCTAATTGCATAAGAAGAAGCCAAGGGAGGGCGAAAATGATCTAAATGCTCATCCAGTGAAACAAACACACCTATTGGACGCACAAGATAGGTTAAAAACACTAATTGGACAAGAATAAGCCAAGGGAGGACGAAAATGACCTAAATGTTCATTCAACGACACAAACACACTTATTGGATGCACAAGATTGGTTAAAAACCATAATTGGACTGGAATAAACCTAGGGATGACGAAAATGACCTAAATGTTCATCCAATGACACAAATGAACTTATTGGATACACAAGATTGGTTAAAACAGCTATTTGGACAAGAATAAGCCTAGGGGGACGAAAATAACCAAAATGTTAATCTAATGAAACAAACACACCTATTGGATGCACAAGATTGATTAAAAAACCAAATCGAACGGGAATAAGCCTTGGGGGGACGAAAATGACCTAAATGTTAATCCAATGACACAAATGAACTTATTGGATACATAAGATTGATTAAAAACTCTAATTGGACAAGAATAAGTCTAGGGAGGACGAAAATGACCTAAATGTTCATCCAAGGACACAAACACAGCTATTGGATGCACAAGATCGTTAAAAAATCCTATTTCGAATAGAATAAACCTAGGGAGGACAAAAATGACCAAAATGTTCATCCAGTGACACAAACACACCTATTGGACGCACAAGATTGGTTAATAACCCTAATTGGATAAGAATAAACCAAGCGAAAACGAAAATGACCTAAATTTTCATCGAATGACACAAACACACCTATTGGATGCACACGATTGGTTAAAAACCCCAATTGGACTAGAATAGACCTAGGGAGGACGAAAATGACCTAATTGTTCATCGAATGACACAAATGAATTTATTGGATGCTCAAGATTGGTTAAAAACCCAAATTGGACAAGATTAAGTCTAGGGAGGACGAAAATGACCTAAATGTAATCCAACGACAAAAACACACATATTGGATGCACAAGATTGGTTAAAAACCCTAATTGGAATAGAATAAACCTAGG
>NW_027339574.1:20097-21385 GCF_000331145.2 Cicer arietinum | reverse complement strand
CAAACGAACTTATTGGATGCACAAGATTGGTTAAAAACCCTAATTGGACAAGAAAAAGCCAAGAGAGGGCGAAAATGACCTAAATGTTCATCCAATGACACAAACACATCTATTGGATGCACAAGATTGGTTAAAAACCCTAATTGGACAAGAAAAAGCCAAGAGAGGGCGAAAATGACCTAAATGTTCATTCAATGACACAAACACACCTATTAGATGCACAAGATTGGTTAAAAACCCTAATTGGACAAGAAAAAGCCAAGAGAGGGCGAAAATGACCTAAATGTTCATCCAATGACACAAACACATCTATTGGATGCACAACATTGGTTAAAAATCCTAGTTGGACAAGAATAAGTGTAGGAAGGACGAAAATGACCTAAATGGTCATCCAATAACACAAACACACCTATTGCTTAAAAACCATAATTGGACTAGAATAAACCTAGGGAGGATGAAAATGACCTAAATGTTCATCCAATGACACAAACACACCTATTGGATGCACAAGATTGGTTAAAAACCGTTATTGGACTAGAATAAACCTAGGGAGGACGAAAATGACCTAAATGTTCATCCAATGACACAAATGAACTTATTGGATGCACAAGATTTGTTAAAAACCCTAATTGGACAAGAATAAGCGAATGGGGGACGAAAATGACGTAAATGTTCATCCAATGACACAAACACACCTATTGGATGCACAAGATTGGTGAAAAACCGTTATTGGACTAGAATAAACCTAGGGAGGACGAAAATGACCTAAATGTTCATCCAATGACACAAATGAACTTATTGGATGCACAAGATTTGTTAAAAACCCTAATTGGACAAGAATAAGCGAATGGGGGACGAAAATGACGTAAATGTTCATCCGATGACACAAACACACCTATTGGATGCACAAGATTGGTTAAAAACTCTAATTGGACTAGAATACACCTACGGAGGACGAAAATGACCTAAATGTTCATCCAATTACACAAACACACCTATTAGATGCACAATATTGGTTAAAAACCCAAGTTGGACAAGAATAAACCTATGGAGGACGAAAATGACCTAAATGTTCATCCAATGACACAAACACACCTATTGGATGCACAAGATTGGTTAAAACCCCTAAATGGACTAGAATAAACCTAGGGAGGACGAAAATGACCTAAATGTTCATCCAATGACACAAATGAACTTATTGGATGCGAAAGATTAGTTAAAAACCCTAGTTGGACAAGAATAAGTCTAGTTAGGACGAAAATGACCTAAATGTTCATTCAATGACACA
>NW_027339574.1:0-660 GCF_000331145.2 Cicer arietinum | reverse complement strand
ATCCAATTACACAAACACACCTATTGGATGCACAATATTGGTTAAAAACCCAAGTTGGACAAGAATTAACCTATGGAGGACGAAAATGACCTAAATGTTCATCCAATGACACAAACACACCTATTGGATGCACAAGATAGGTTAAAACCCCTAAATGCACTAGAATAAACCTAGGGAGGACGAAAGTGACCTAAATGTTCATCCAATGACACAAACACACCTATTGGATGCACAAGATAGGTTAAACCCCCTAATTGCACTAGAATAAACCTAGGGAGGACGAAAGTGACCTAAATGTTCATCCAATGACACAAACACACCTATTGGATGCACAAGATAGGTTAAACCCCCTAATTGCACTAGAATAAACCTAGGGAGGACGAAAGTGACCTAAATGTTCATCCAATGACACAAACACACCTATTGGATGCACAAGATAGGTTAAACCCCCTAATTGCACTAGAATAAACCTAGGGAGGACGAAAGTGACCTAAATGTTCATCCAATGACACAAACACACCTATTGGATGCACAAGATTGGTTAAAAACCCTAATTGGACTAGAATACACCTAGGGAGGACGAAAGTGACCTAAATATTCATCCAATTACACAAACACACCTATTGGATGCACAATATTGGTTAAAAACCCAAGTTGGAC
>NW_027339573.1:4102-7000 GCF_000331145.2 Cicer arietinum | reverse complement strand
TAATTATGTCTTTTTAATAATAGTAATAAACTGTAAACTAGATTTTTAAAAATATTAATAATTGTAAACCAACAAATATAAGTGTTTTTTAATAATCGTTCTCTTTCACTTTTTTTGTTTGATTTATTTATATAAAATAAATATCTCAAAATTATTTATTTAACATTTTATATATTAAAGTTTCTTAGAGACGATCAAAGACGGTTTTGGTGGCGGCATATATGTAGGTGTATTTACAAACATTGTGACGTCAAGTCAATAGGAGTTAAGGGAAAGTGAGTGACAATGAATGAATATGTATCTTATTTCTAAAAGTGTGACTCCTTATATTACAGTTTCTTGTGGAGGAGTGACGTCCAAACGGTTATGCCGTAATTCGAAACACAAAATGAACACTACGCGAAAAAACGCATATTACAGCGCTTTTTTTAAGCCATTTACAGCGTTTTTTCAAAAAAATAAGCGCTGTGGAAACGAGCGCTGTAAATGATACAACAACGCTTTTAAAAAAGCGCTATAAAACATGTAAATACAACGTGCGCTTGTTATGCACATTTTACAGCACTTCTTCACAAAAAGCGTTGTAATATGCACCCCATTATATGAGTTATGGGTGTGCATTTTACAGCGCTTTCTCAAAAAAGCGCTCTAAAATGCACACCCATAACTCATATATGGGTGGGCATATTACAGCGCTTTTTTGAGAAAGCGCTGTAAAATGCCCACCCATAATTTCATATATGGGTGTGCATATTAAAGCGCTTTCTCAAAAAAGCGCTGTAAAATGCCCACCCATAATTTCATATTATGGGTCTGCATTTTACAATGCTTTTCTTGTACATTTTACAGCGCTTTCTCACGAAAGCGCTGTAAAATGTGCACCATTAAAGCGCTTTAGAACAACATTTTACAGCGCTTTTTAAAAAGAGCGCTGTAAAATGTGTTTTTTTTTTTTAAACGCTGTAAATTAATTATTTGAAATGAAAAGCGCTTTTTAGCTTTTTATGGCATTTTTTTTAAAAAGCGCTGTCTTTTATCTTTGTATCCAAAATTATTTTGATCCAAAATCACTTCACAATCAGTAGAACAGAACATATTATAGACAATCAGTAGAACAGAACATATTATAAACAATCAGTAGAACAGAACATATTATAAACAATCAGTAGAACAGAACATATTATAGACAATCAGTAGAACAGAACATATTATAGACAATCAGTAGAACAGAACATATTATAAACAATCAGTAGAACAGAACATATTATAGACAATCAGTAGAACAGAACATATTATAGACAATCAGTTCACACAATCAGTAGAACAGAAATCAGAACTCTGTAACTTTATTAACATATATGTAACTCTGTAATTTACAACCTAAGTAACTACATTCAGATACATATATACAACCTAATTTACAACCTAATTACCTACATTCAGATACGTATATATATATAACCTAATTTACAACCTAAACTACATTCAGATCCATTATATAATAACTAACAGATCCATTATATGCATATATTGTGTCCTATGATCATTTACATATAATAACTAACAGAATATACATTATATGCACTAGCTACCATATAATATTCAGATCCCTTGCCCAGCACAAGCTATTTCCCAGAAAATCAAATAATTTTCATGTCAAGCACGTACTGACACCATTCTTCCTTTAATTCCATCAGATCTTCCTCAGAATATGATGGACTGGAATTGGCAAAGTACTGCAATATAAAAATTGAACATATTATATTAAGTTAGTATCAAATATATAGATAATTTATATATGAAAATCATATAATGCAAATACCGTACCGTTTCTGGGATAATAGTTTTATTCTTCTCAACAATCTCCTTCATGAATCTCAATATGTAGTACCCACAGTCGATGTTATTTGTTTGACGAGGGCACTTTATTGAGATCCATGTAATGTTATTAGACTTCTGCTTCGACACTTTAGCACCTCTTTGAGCTCGATAAACTTTTAAGGCACTATCGAATGAATAAATGTGATTATTAGAGCATGAATATTTATATATATATATATATATATAAATATTCATGCTCTAATAATCACATTTATTCATTCGATAGTGCCTTAAAAGTTTATCGAGCTCAAAGAGGTGCTAAAGTGTCGAAGCAGAAGTCTAATAACATTACATGGATCTCAATAAAGTGCCCTCGTCAAACAAATAACATCGACTGTGGGTACTACATATTGAGATTCATGAAGGAGATTGTTGAGAAGAATAAAACTATTATCCCAGAAACGGTACGGTATTTGCATTATATGATTTTCATATATAAATTATCTATATATTTGATACTAACTTAATATAATATGTTCAATTTTTATATTGCAGTACTTTGCCAATTCCAGTCCATCATATTCTGAGGAAGATCTGATGGAATTAAAGGAAGAATGGTGTCAGTACGTGCTTGACATGAAAATTATTTGATTTTCTGGGAAATAGCTTGCTGCTGGGCAAGGGATCTGAATATTATATGGTAGCTAGTGCATATAATGTATATTCTGTTAGTTATTATATGTAAATGATCATAGGACACAATATATGAACATGCATATGGATCTGAATGTAGTTTAGGTTGTAAATTAGGTTATATATATATACGTATCTGAATGTAGGTAATTAGGTTGTAAATTAGGTTGTATATATGTATCTGAATGTAGTTACTTAGGTTGTAAATTACAGAGTTACATATATGTTAAAAAAGTTACAGAGTTCTGATTTATGTTCTACTGATTGTGTGAACTGCTTATGGTATTTGAATATGTTTTGTTGTTGTGTGCACTGATTGTGAAGTGATTTTGGATCAAAAATAATTTTGGGCACAAAGATAAAAGACAACGCTTTTTAAAAAAA
>NW_027339573.1:0-2105 GCF_000331145.2 Cicer arietinum | reverse complement strand
CAGAGGAAGAAGACGATGGAAAATGGCTTTTCTTTCCTTTCCTTTTCTTTCCTTTGTTTTTCCTTTCTTCCTTTTTCCTTCCTTCCTTTTATACTATTTTCTTTTCCTTTTCCTTCCTTCTAGTTTTCCTTCCTTTTTCCCTCCAAACAAACATATATAAACATAAATATATTTTTATATATATATATATATATATATATTACTTACTTTTAACAAATATCTCCAAAATATTATTAACTTTGGCTAAAAAGCCTCCGAGCCAAAATCCAAAATACACCAAAAATACATAAATGGTACTTTAAAATTACGGGTCTTACAGTCTTTCTTTTGTGGATGTATTTACTGTATGTTGGGAGACTGTACCTATACCAATACTGTCAGCTTGACTTTTATTTTGATGGGTCCATGTACCTCTTTTTGATGTGACGTGGGGGAGTTAAAATTCTTGGGCAGTGTTTTTGTACAGGTGTCTACCGAGAATACCCCAATGGTGTGAGCTATGTCTAATAGGTCTCATAGCCCCAGTGTATTTTGATGTGTAAATACTTTGAATTTGTATTTAAAAAACTATTCCGCTGCTTGTAAATACTGTTGACTTTTGTTGATGTGTTACGACTTAAAAATATATCCAAAAGTATTTCCTTCTTTATTTCTTTGTTTTTATGTTGTTTTAAAAAAAAATACATTTGCGCTGTTAAAAATCGGGGTGTTACATCTAGGGTGGTTGAGAAAAAGATGCAAGCACCAGAAGCTAAGAAACTGAAGGAGAAGTTTATCTCTAGTGGAAAGAAATTATACAATAAAGGCAATAAATTTCATAAGAATCTACACCTTTTACCCACAATTTCAAAGGACAAGTAACGACAAGCTCCATCTAGTAAGACTATTAGGTTGTGTTTGGACTATAGAAAATTGAATCAAGTTACCATCAATAATAAAAATCCCTTGCCTGGGATAGATGACCTCTTAAATTAGTTGAGAGGAGCTTCGGTAATTTCTAAGATAGGCTTGAGGTCTGGGAACCATCAAATTAGGGTCAACAGTGAAGACATTCCTAAGGCAACTACGATACAAACACTATGAGCATGTAATGATTTCTTTTGGAGTTACCAATGCCCTTGTTGTTTTTATGGATTATATGAATCGAATTTTGAGACCTTTCTTAGATAAGTTTGTGGATGTTTTCATCGATGATATTCTAATCGGCTCTAGGAGCTTTGGTGAGCATGAGGAACACATGAAGATACTATTACAAGTTTTGAGAGATAACACACTGTATGCAAAACCTAATAAATGTGAGTTTTGGCTGATGATGTGAGGTTTTAAGGTAGATTCTATATTAAGTTGGCCCCAACCTAAATCAGTGACTGAAGTAAGAAATTTCCTAGGATTGATGTGTTACTATAGGAAATTTATAGAGGTGTTTTCTAATCTAGTCTTACCTCTCACCCAAGTTGACTTGATAAGGGAAAAATTTTGTGAGGGACTAAGAGCGCGAGGATAATTTCCACGAGCTAAAGGGAAGATAAATTTCAACACCATTTTTAGCTAAACCAGATCCATCCATGAATTTTATGGTTTATTGTGATGCTTCTAAAAATGGTTTAGGATGTGTTTTAATGCAAGAAGGAAAAGTGGTAGCTTATGCATCTAGACAACTTAGGTCACACGAGGCAAATTATCCAACCCATGATCTTGAATTAGCAGTTGTAGTCTTTGCTCTTAAGATTTGGAGGCATTACTTATATGGGGAAAAATTTGAGGTTTTTAGTGATCATAAAAGCATTAAGTATTTGTTTGATCAAAAGGAATTATATATGAGACACAAAAGGTGGATGGAGTTCCTTAAGGACTACGATTTTGAGTTGATATATCACCCTGAAAAAGCTAATGTAGTGGTTGATGCTCTAAATAGAAAATCCTTACATAGCTTGTATGATGGTACAAGAGACAGGCCTAATAAAGGAGTTTAGAGATACGAATTTGGATGTGTCCCTTAATGCTTTAAGCTGGAATTTGAATAAGCTAGAATTAGTAATAACTTGACAGGGATAATACAAACTGAACAGCTATTAGCTAAAGTATTGTCGTCTCTTGTGGACAAA
>NW_027339572.1:0-1241 GCF_000331145.2 Cicer arietinum | reverse complement strand
CATTTGGACTTCTCGTGCGATTTTCATACCACCAGACTAAAATGGATTGAAATCCGTATTTTCACACCAGACGATGGCTAGTGTTTGAAATTTGACATGGAACCCGAAGTACAGTAATAAATTAAGAAGAAGAATGTTATAAGGGTCTCTCGGTCAGCGATTTCATCTGGATTTTTCGGGCGAATTTCGTACCCCTCATAAAAAATGGACCAAAATCTCTATTTTCGGACCAGAAGATGGCTAGTGTTTGAAATTTGAGCCGCGGTCTGAAACACTGTTATGAATTTAGGAGAAGAATGCTATCAGGGTCTCTCGGTCCTCTATTTTATCTCGTACTTTTTAATTATTTTCATACCCGTCGACTAAAATGGACCTAAATTCGTATTTTTGAACAAAACAATGGCCTAGTATTTAAAATCTGACACGGAACTCGGAACACAATTAAAAATTTAGGAGAAGAATGCTATAAGGGTCTCTCGGTCCTGGATTTCATCTGGACTTTTCTGGCGATTTTCTTACCCCTCGACAAAACGGACCGAAATCTGTATTTTCGGACTAGACGATGGCAAGTGTTCGAAATATGGCACGGTACTTACAAACCAGTAATAAATTTTGGAAAAAATGCTATAAGGGTTTCCCGGTCCTCAATTTCATCTTGGCTTTTCTGTCGATTTTCATACCACCCGACTAATATGATCCGAAATTCGTATTTTCGAAAAAGACAATTGCTAATGTTTGAAATCTGAGGCGAAACACGAAACTCAGTTATAAATTTAGGAGAAGAATGCTATAAGGGTCTCCTGGTCCTCGATTTCATCTGGTCTTTTCGGGCGATTTTCGTACCACTAGACAAAAATGGACTGAAATTCGTATTTTCGGACCAGACGATGGCTAGTGTTTGAAATCTAGTGCGAAACCCGAAACAGAGTTATAAATTTTGGAGAAGAATGCTATAAGGATCTCTCGTTCCTCGATTTAATTTGGACATTTCTAGTGATTTTCGTACCTCTCGATAAAAATGGACTAAAATCTGTATTTTCGGACCTGACTTTAGCTAGTGTTTGAAATCTAGCGCAGAACTCGAAACACCGTTATAAATTTTTTAGAAGAATACTACAAGTGTATGCCGGTCATCGATTTCATCTGAACTTTTCATAGAATTTTTGTACGATATAACTAAAATGAACGGAAATCCGTAATTCGAAAAACACTATGGCTAGTGTTTGAAATCTAACGTGGAA
>NW_027339571.1:14796-15661 GCF_000331145.2 Cicer arietinum | reverse complement strand
AATAGTGATATGGCAATCCCCGACAACGGCGCCAAAAACTTGATATCGTTTCAGCAAGTGTACTTAATCGTTGTAAGTAATAATTAAAATGGTAGTACCGAGTGTCGAACTCAAGGATTGTGTAAGACCCATAATTTTAAAGTACCATTTATGTATTTTTGGTGTATTTTGGATTTTGGCTCGGAGGCTTTTAAGCCAAAGTTAATAATATTTTGGAGTTTTATAATCAAAAAGATATTTTGATGCCAATTAAAATTTCTCATCGATAAATAAATTGAATTTAACTGTGATGAATCCTTTACGGAGAATTTAATGCGTTTCGGGTGAAACGGTAATTTAACAAATATCTAGATTTTGAGATATTTGTTAAGTTATATTTATTATATTTATATATGTTTGTTTGGAGGGAAAAAGAAAGGAAAACTAGAAGGAAGGAAAAGGAAAAGAAAATAGTATAAAAGGAAGGAAGGAAAAAGGAAGAAAGGAAAAAGAAAGGAAAGAAAAACCATTTTTCCATCGTCTCCTTCCTCTGCCCGTGAACCAAATTCCCTCCTTTCTCCCATTCTCATTTTCGTCACTTTCTTTTCTTCAAAACTAGTAACCCAAGGTTGGGTGAGAGTTAGATCAAGGTTTTCGCAACTCCACTCTTCCTATTTGATTCGAAAACGAAGAAAAGCGGTTTTTGAGATCCAAACACAAACCCCTCCGTTTCTTCTAGATCCAAACCTCATTTCTCGAAGAGATAGAAGGGAAAGTTGTTCACCACCACGCTACGGTGCTAGTGAACTAATTTGGAAGCGGCGTTGGGAGCAGAGATTTTACCGGAATTACTCGCGGTACCGGAAAACCACGTTAAAGCTAACGT
>NW_027339571.1:0-950 GCF_000331145.2 Cicer arietinum | reverse complement strand
TGATATGTACTTGAGTGTTCTTATCACCTGATTGACATTGTAATATTACTTGAATGTGCCACTTAATTGATTCCTTACTATGTGATTGATGAAACTGATTGTGCATGGTGAGTAGTGTAAATCAAATATATGGGTTATATTGTGATTGAATGTTATAGATATATAATGATGAATATTGTGAAGTCAAACTAAAACGTATTGAGTTGTGATGATCGAGTAAGTATGAGATATGTGTTATAGAGTTTGGAGTTAGGATTATTTTGTCATCATATAGGGAGTTTGGAGTTAAGATTATTTTATAATCATATATGAAGAGTCTAACAAACCTAGTGATTTTGGAGAGTACAATTGAATGAGCCTGATCGTGGAAGGCTATAGTCGAACTGTAAGGTAAGACTGATAGACCTTGGGGGTACCTCTAGTGGGGAATTCCTAAGTGGATTAGTGGGTTATTCCCTAAGGCCGGGAGCTACCGTGCAACACAAGAGTACCCCGACCGTCGCGTATATGTGTCTCGGGTTGAGTTGAGGGGATCTATGAGGACTTGGCCATTCATGAATTGTCCGTCCACTCTTGTAGTGGCATAGTATCAGGCCTCCTAACCAAGTACTTCAGAGTAGAATGGTACCAAATGATGAAGAAGTATAGAGTATAAGACATGCATAGCATTTCATCCTTGCGACTGCTCTATTGTGATTGATTTAGATTAACCTTTGATATCATGATCTTGAATGTTTCTCCTGTTTGTATTAATTTGACTAATTGTGTGTTCTCCTCGTTTATCTTATACGGTTACATAATTTCGATACTCACCCTTCTTTGTTTGTGATTGGCGTTTGTGATGGACGCATACAAGCTACAAGCTACAGGTGAAGAATAACACACTTGAAGTGTAGGAAGCTGTCTTATCTTGAAGACTTTTATTATCTACCTTTTTGTTGATGTCATTT
>NW_027339570.1:0-900 GCF_000331145.2 Cicer arietinum | reverse complement strand
TTGGAAATCTGCCTAGTGACACAGTGCCGAACCCAAGAAACAATGTTAATGCAGTGACCACGAAGAGTGGCAAGGTGAGAGAACAAGTACCACCTGTAGCCAAACAGAGTAGAAGTACCTTGACTCCAACTCACCGAGAGGAAATAGTCACACCAATATCGGTTGAAGAGCACACCGCTATTGAAAAGGAGGAAGAACCCGTGGTACAAAAAGGAGAACCACTGCCAAAACCAGAAATTCGACTTCCATTCCCTCAAAGATTAAGGAGGGAAGAAACTGAAAAGCAATTTGGTAAGTTTCTTGATGTTTTTAAAAAATTACATATTAACATCCCTTTTGCAGAAGCACTGGAGCAGATGCCGACATATGCTAAGTTCATGAAGGATATTCTGTCGAAAAAAAGAAAAATCGGCGGTGAAACAGTTATGCTTACTGAAGAGGGTAGTGCTATACTACAAAGGAAGCTGCCACCGAAGCTCAAGGACCCTGGAAGCTTCTCAATCCCGTGCGCTATTGGAAATAGAACTTTTGGGAAGGCTTTGTGCGATCTTGGGGCTAGTGTAAGTCTTATGCCCCTTTCAATATACAAAAAATTGGGCATTGGAAAAGTCAAGGACACACAGCTGATGTTACAGTTTGCGGACCGCTCGATGAAACATCCCTATGGAGTGGTGGAAGATGTGTTGGTTAAAGTGGACAAGTTCATTTTTCCAGTAGATTTTGTGGTACTAGATATGGAGGAAGACAACGACATTCCTTTGATTTTAGGGAGACCGTTCTTAGCAACAGGGAGAGCTATGATTGATGTAGCAGATGACACCTTAACCTTGAAAGTAAATGAGGAAACCGTCACTTTTAACATTGTAAAAGCCATGGAACACTCAAAAGAAAGAGAAGGGT
>NW_027339569.1:0-17491 GCF_000331145.2 Cicer arietinum | reverse complement strand
CGACTTTACAACTAATCATAGAGGATGAAATCAGTTGCTCTGAGGCATCATCAGCAAGAGATTAAAATTATCCTTCATTTGCTCTCAAAGCCTCACGTCCCAAGCATCATTTGAGTGGAAGCTTTAGTAGAAGTGTTACAAATGTTGGATTGCCGATGTCTACTTACAGAGCAATTGTGACCGCACCTAAAGGACTCAATATTTCAGTGAATCCTAATGTTTTGTCATTCACTTCACTGGGGGAAAAACAAACATATGTTCTCATGATAGACGGAACACTGAAGAGGTCTATTGCATCGGCTTCTTTGGTATGGGATGATGGTAAATTTAAAGTTAGGAGTCCAATTATTGTCTTTGATGAACGAGCTGAGAGAAGCACGAGTGCCAATTTATATTGTATACATTTCATACACATTGTAATTTTTAATTTTCTATTTTATATTGTTATTGAATAAATTGTATACTTATTAAATAAAATAAGAAATTATCTTTATCTTATTGATTAATTCACAACCAAGCTCATTATCTTTTGTTTGCCCCACATCTAATATTACAAACAAAACACGGAAAAGGAGAAACACAACACTTTGACGACTTAACAAATAAAAGGAATGGAAATAGAACTAAAGCATAAAAAATTAGAAGCAAAATACCATCCCCCAAAATGAAGCAGCATCAGTTATCAATCCTTACCATATTAGTCAATCTAGTCAAACCTTTTAGAAGCAATCAAGAATAAAAAACGAACAAGTGGAGCAAAGCATCGTATTCCTTCTCCAAGTCAACTTTTAGAAACAAACACCTACTCTGCACCCATGAATCGTCTTAAGAGTGTCATCCGCATACTAGCGGTATGAAATTATATTGGGACGAAAAATTCCGTTATAATTTCTCAGATGAATCGTCTAAAAAAAATAAATTATTTTTAAATAAAATATTTGTGATAAAAAATTGTCATAAACTCCGTTGCGGATTATTTTGCGACAGAAAATAAATCTATCCTAGAATTCTGCCTTAATTTAATTTTTTTAGTGAGTGTCCTCAATCCCTATTCCACCAAAAGAAAAAACAAAGGAAATCTAATTTATGTTAAAATTATATATTTAAATATTATAAATTAAAAGCCAGTATAGTAAATATATATTTTAATGTTTCCACTTCATTCTTCATTATATCTCATAAATAATGTTTCCAAATGTTAATAATTTTTTCAACATAGAGATCGTAGATATAGTATGCTTGTAAATAAATATTTTAGGAAGAAAACGTGCAATAGTTTTGGATCCACTTCATTCTTCATTATATCTCATAAATAATGTTTCCAAATGTTAATAATTTTTTCAATATAGAGATCGTAGATATAGTATGCAAAGGAGGTGGGTTCTTTAAGTTTTTGAAATTTGGTTTTCAATATTTAACTCATTAAAATTCTATATTTAAAAAAAACACATTAAATTGTTAGAAATAAAAAAATATTATAGAAAACTAAATTGATCAGAATAAACCAAGTTCTGAAAAACCAGACTGATCAATGAACGTTCTTGGTATTGAAAATTTTGTAATTCAAGTTAAACATTGATTGTATGTAATTAATAACTAATTAACCACTTGATTTGTTATTTAGCTAGTTAGAGGACAGTTAGAATGAACTATGCATAAATACCACACTTCAATCATTCAATAAATAAGTCCTACAACTCATATGCTATTCTACTTTTCTATTTTCTTGCACTTGAAGCAATAGCTTGAAAGCTAACAATTGGTATCTAGAATGAGGTTCATTGATCCAAATTAAAGAGTGATAAACAAGAGTGAAGTGAGGATGAGTTCAAGTGCAAACCAAGGAAACTTCTCAGTCCACATACCATATTTTGATGGAAAGGATTGGGATAGATGGAGAGTGCAGATTCGAGCATTGTTTGGATTTCAATAAGTTTTGAAAATCATAAAAAAGATTTTGAAGATCTGGGAGCCAATCCAACAGAGGAGAAGAGGTCAAATTTTAAAGAAAACAATAATAAAGATTGTAAGGCCACCTTTATTCTTCATCAATGCCTTGACACAACCAACTTTGACAAAATATCTGATGCAAGAACTGCCAAAGAAGCATGAGACATTCTTGAGAAGTGTTATTTGTAACGCCCTGGATTTTTAATCCAAAACGTTACTAAAAAAATACTTATTTCTTACAAAAGTTTATGAATCATTAAGAAAATATTTACTCAAAACTAAAATAATACGAAGACGATTATTCTTAACAGAAGAGAATCACTTCCGTATTCCTAGAATTCTAGTACATTTTAAAAGTTTGTGACAAAAGATCAAAATAAATTTAAAAAAATATTGGACAATTCCATTATTACAAAATCGTCTTGAAAGAAAAACCCATGTTTACCCCACGTTCGCCACGTCAATACTCATTAACTACTCTTGAATCTCCTCGAACTCATTAGTACCTAAAATGTTGTTGTAAGGGTCAATTTTTTTCCATAATCTACATCAAACCAAAGCAAGACATATAGAAGAATAACCCAAAACTCATAAACGTAAAAACTTCCCACTTTAAAAAAAAAAAAGAACAAACTAATAATTTTGATATCAACACATATGCATGATGAATGCGCCTAAAACTACATATCTGGATATAAACCTGTCACTAAGGCAACTTCCACACAAAAAATCACATCTGCCACTAAGGCAACTTCTACATAGAAAATCACACATGTCACTAAGGCAACTTTCACACAGAAAATCACACATGCCACTAAGGCAACTTTCACATAGAAAATAAGTTAAGGAGGTCTTTTACAGCGCTCTTTCAAAGAGCGATGTAATAGGCTTTTAAAAAATAAGTTAAGGAGGTCTTCAAGAGCGCTGTAATAGGCTTCTATTGAATGCACCTTTTACAACACTTTTTCAAAATCACAGTTATTACATTTTAATGAGTCTTGAAATTCAATTTTGGGAGAAATTCCGCTCTAATAGGTGATACCGGGAATAAGAGTTGTAATTTATATTTTATGTTTATTTATTTAGTTAGAAACCACCTTTTGTATGAAAACCTTATAAGTATTAATAAGTTTTTGAAATTAAATTAAGAAATTATAGTTAAATCAAGTTTATGGAGATTCTTTGTTTTATAAGAGGAAAAAATTTAAAGTGTTCCTTTTGAATTTTAAGAAATTAGATATCCTAAATAACTTGTAAAAGTTTATTTTTCCTCTAAAAGAGTTTTTATTTATCCTCTGCAAATTTTGTTCAAAAAAATATAGTATAAATCATTATATATGTTATTTTGGGGTTTAAGGTGTCACAATATTTCAATTTAATACATGTGTTCTTTACACTTTGTCATAATTTTTTTACTTGTGATTAGTTGTCACATGTTTCATACTCAATTCAAAACTTTACAAAACATGTGTAATAGATAGAAATTTCTTCATTTGAGAAGGAATGCAATCAATTTTGTAAATACAAGTAAATATATAGTTTTTATTCCAATAAAAGTCATATACTTCTAAATATGTATTTTTGCATAATTAAAAATAATATCTGAACTCTTACAATATAATTGACTAATAGAGTTAGCAATATTAGTTTTACAAAATATTTGTCGCACTCATTGTTTGAAATAATATAATATATCACAACTTGAAAGAATGACTTAAAAATATCTATTTTTTTTTTTTTTAGCAAAGGTTATACACACATGTATAAAAGAAGTCTAAGGACAAGATGTGCCAGCGTAATAAGAACAAAAACCAGTAACTTCACCCTATTGAATACAATCTCAATTTCTATTGTCACAACCAAAACTATTAGCATAATTTCGCCAAACACCAAATGTTTTTTAGCCACTAGCTATAAAAAAATTTATCAATTTTTACTTACCATTGTATAAGAATGAAGATCATTTAGGGATTACAATATATTTAACTATTAATTTTAGGCTAAATATCACTTGTGATCCCTTAATTTAATTTCAGTTAACGTTTTAGTCCTTTATCCTTTTTTTTCGATTTGGTCTTTTATTTTAATTTTAAGTGACAATTTGATTTTTTATGTTTTAAAACATCAACAATGTTATCCTTTTTTTACAAAAATTCAAAAATTCATCAAAATTTTCAAACAAAATCCATAAAATTAATTATATTTTGTAATATAAAATAAATTTAATCAAATTCGTAACTCAAATCTTCAAATAAACTCATATTTGGAGATGAAAATATGAGTCTATTTAAAGATTTAAGTTATGAATTTGATGAAATTACATTATATTGAGGATGATAATTAGTTTTATAAGTTTTGTTTTAAATTTTTTATGAATTTTTGCAAAAAATAAAGATAATATTGTTGACATTTTAAAACCTAAAATATCAAATTGTCACTTAAAATTAAAATAAAGGACCACATCGAGAAAAAAAGAAGATAAATGACTAAAACGTTAACTGAAATTAAGTTAAGGGATCACAGGTAGTATTTAGCCTTAATTTTAAATTCTAAAGAAAACTTTGTACATCAGGTTCTACAAGAGCCTATCAAATAGATAAAATGTTATAAAACACATTTTGATATATATTGTAAATTCAAATTTAACTATTACTTGGAATAGATTGCACTACTAATTATACGAATTCTAAGGAGATCATAATTCATCCTGAAGTAACCATTACAAAGCATAACATCTTCCAACGAGGGTTAACTTCATCCCTTAATATTAATCACATATATTTGAAAATCTTAGATTTTATAAACTACGAATGTTTAAAATATCTTCTCCCTATATTTTTTATTTAATAACAAATTTTTAATTATTTTTCCCAAAATAATTAACTTTACAATATACATAATATATCACTTTAAAATATAAATTAATTAACTGTTGTGCAATGGGTCAAAAACAATTTTTCAATTTTGTACTCATAATAATAAACTTTACAATATACAAAACATATCAATTTAAAATATAAATTAATTAACAGCCGCGTAACGCACGGATCACAATGTAATTGGAGAAAATTACTATCTACTCAACACTGATTACAACATGTAATTGTAATGTGAAGTGTCTAAACACAACCAAAATACTTAGTTTTAATTAATATTTTAAAACTAATATTCAAAAGATGTTTAAAAATTAATATTTAAAAAGAAATATATTATTTAATATTGAATCTTTTATTATAAACCACCGAAAAAGTGTCCTTGCGGAGTTCGGGATCGATACACTTCTATTATTTTATATTAAAAAAATCTATAAGCTGTTCGAAAATAAAAATTAATATTTCACTTAATAATTTTATTACAATAAAAAAAGTTATTTATCACTTTTTTTTTATTATTGATAGTATACTAATGTATAGTGTTGAATTCATTTTGTCAACTACGACATGATAAATGGTGAATTTTTTTAGATTTTAGATACAACTTTGAAGTTGATCATAAAAAAAATGTATTTAAAACTTTACTTTATTGTCTTAAAGAATCAATATTAAAGTATTTATAAATACTTACAAGAATATTGATAATTCTAAAAATATAATTTTTTGAATGATCGTCTTTCTACAAATTAAAAAATTGTGTATATGTTAAAATAAACCGTCAGTGCATATTTCTTGTTATAGAAGGACAGTGTACTTCATGTTTATATAATTTGAGCTAAGTATAATATACTTTGAGTAGGTTTTTGGCTAATATAAATTTTATGTGTTTTTTGTAATATTGCGAGTCAAGAACATAACCATAATGCATAATTTGTTTATGAAGCTGGTCAAATTGATCATGTTAAAACTGCGAATACTGGTTTGATATATGAGTCTAATAAAGTTAGTTACATAAGATTCTTTTGTAGATAAGGTGTCAATAAAATCATTTCAGAACAAATGATTTCGGAAGAAAGCATTTGCTATAGACAATGTCGAAAAAGGATTTGAATTATCCATCATTCTCTATCAAAGTCCCACGACTCAAACATCATCTAAGTGAAAGTTTTCATAGGACTGTTACTAATATTGGATTGTCAATATCTACATACCGATCAATTATAATAGCCCCTAAAGGTCTCAATATTTTAATGTCATTCACTTCACTAGGAGAAAAATAGATATATATACTCACTTTAAATGGAAAACTAAAAAAATCTATTAGGCCGGTTTCATTGATTTTGGATGATGGTAAATTTCAAGTGAGGAGCCCAATCATTGTTTTTGAAGATTGAGCATAGAAAAGCACGATTGGCAATTTATATTGCATCAATTTCAAATGAAATATTATATTATAAATATGATTTTACGAATATAATTGTTAAAATATATGAATTATTTGGATTGCATGCGTTTGAGAGATATATATCCTTTAACAAGACTGTGTTAGTATATTTTCTTAAATGATCATTGTTATCATATATTCAAATGAATAGTAGATTACAAATATGATTTTTCAAATATACTTGTTGAAATATGAATTATTTGGATTGCATGTGTTTGAGAGATATATATTCTTTAAAAAGATTCTTTTATTATATTTTCTTGAATGATCATTGTTATTATATATTCAAATGAAATATTATGTCATAAATATGATTTTGCGAATATGATTGTTAAAATTATGAATGATTTTGATTGTGTGTGCTGGAGATGGGTCTTGTACCCCACCTATTGATGAGTTTTAAACTTCACAAAGAGATGAGGTTTAAACTCCACCTGTATGAGTATTAAACTTCACAAAGAGATGAGATTTAAATTCCACATGGATGGGTCTTGGACCCCACATATTGATGGGTTTTAAACTTCACAAAGAGATGAGGTTAAACTCCACCTATAGATGAGTATTAAACTTCACAAAGAGATAAGGTTTAAACTCCACTTGGATGAGTATTAAACTTCACAAAGAGATGAGGTTTAAACTCCACATGGATGAGTATTAAACTCCACATGGATGAGTATTAAACTTCACAAAGAGATGAAGTTTAAACTCTACAAGGATGGGTCTTGTACCCCAGACACAGATGAGTATTAAACTTCGCAAAGAGATGAGGTTTAAACTCCACACAGATGGATCTTGTACCCCACATATGGATGAGTATTAAACTTCACAAAGAGATGAGGTTGAAATTCCACATGGATGAATTTTAAACTTCACAAAGAGATGATGTTTAAACTCCACATGGATGGGTCTTGTACCCTATACATAGATGAGTTTTAAACTCCACAATGAGATGAAGTTTAAAATCCACACAGATGGGTCTTGTACCCCACACTGGATGAACTGGTGATCCGCATGATTAGATAATACTCACTTTGCATAAGTAGTATATCTCCATCATTGAATTGATTGATTATTTTCTGCAGAATAAATGTGTATATTGGTATTATCTGATTATGATAGATGTGGATTATCCTTTATTTAATTGATGAGTTTTTATTAATTATTGGAAGTAGTTAGTTATTATAGAGAAATCTTAATTATATCATTAATAGTTCTAAAGAATATTTTTGGATAAAGGCGGGTGCCATGATTGACTTTTTCCGGTTACCGCTCCGGCTGAGAACAATACTTGTTTTAAAATTGTTTATATTATTCACTGGGATTTAGTATCTCATTAAAGTGTTGTTTTCAGATACTAAGACCGTTGAGGATGTCGAGAGTTGAGAAGTCCTACCTCCCTTGAGAAGAGTGACTTCCTTCAATTAGGTTAGTAGATCAAGAATAAGTAGACATAATGTCTACATCATACTTTATTTCGGGATTAGATATTATTTGCTCAGTTTTGGATATTTTAAATATTAAAGATTTTCCAGTTGTAAGGATTTATTTTGAGATTTCATAACATTACTTCTTTAGAACAATTCATTATTTATTACAATATCTTATTCTCTTATATAATCTTGAAATTTTTTTCCATTATTACCTCGGTTTTTATACTCACGTAACTAGGCGTTACATTTTTGGTATCAGAGTCAGTTCGAACCTAGATCGGAATGTCGTGTGGGTTTAATTTACTTTATTATTAATTTTTATAAAAAAAAAAAATCAAAACTTGGGCTTATAGGATTGGTCTTTAGAGTCATACATTTTGTATGCTAATATGACGGGTAACAAGCGAGGTACGAATGACGCACTTGCTAAGGCTTTCTGCTAGATAGCGGCAGCCATAGAGAATAGACGAAGACTCTCCCTCATTTGAGAGGACCCAATGTCGAATCGGTAATAGTCATAGACCCTCAATATCTTAGGCTTTCGTAATTTCGAAAGAACAACCCACCACCTTTTTCGGGGTCAGTTATGATCCAGTCGAAGCACAAGCGTGGTTGTTGAAGTTAGAGAAGATCTTTAGCATCATGCATTGTGCTGACACTCACAAGGTGGACCTCGTCATTTATATGTTAGAGCCTGATGTTGAGCATTGGTGGATTTGTATTAGAGGGGGTTTGCTGATAAAAAGAGTTTCTTTTACTAGATAGGTATATTCTCCACAATGTTCGTATTCAATAGGAAATAAAGTTTATTCATATTCGTCATGTAGATATTTCAGTTGTAGAGTATGTCACCAAATTTTGAAGCTACATCAAGAAACTCTTATTATTTAGGGACAATCCCCAAGACAACTGGAAGGCGATCAAATTTGAGTGAGGACTTAAGTCCGAGCTACAAAGCTTTAATTGGAATTCTAAGGATTTGTGACTACCCCACCATGGTAAACAAGTCTAGGGTGGTTGAGAAAAAGATGCAAGCACCAAAAGCTGAGAAACCGAAGGAGAAGTTTATCTCTGGTGGAAAGAAATTCTACAGTAAAGGCTATAAATTTCATAAGAATCTACACCCTTTACCCATAATTTCAAAGGACAAGTAAACACAAGCTTTGGCTAGTAAGACTATGAGGTTGGTTGTAGACTATAGAAAATTGGATCAAGTTACCATCAAGAACAAAAATCCATTGCCTAGGATAGATGACCTCTTAGATCAATTGAGTGGAGCTTTAGTATTTTCAGAGATAGACTTGAGGTCTGGGTACCATCAAATTAGGGTCAAAAGTGAACATATTCCTATGACAACTTTTAGGTCAAGATACAAACACTATGAGTATGTAGTGATGCATTTTGGAGTTACCAATGTCCTTGCTATTTTATGGATTATATGAATAAGATTTTTAGACCTTTCTTAGATACGTTTGTGGTGGTGTTCATTGATGATATTCTAATCCACTCTAGGAGCTTGGGTGAGCTTGAGGAACACATGAGGATATTATTGAAAGTTTTGAGAGATAACACACTGTATGCAAAACCTGAGAAATGTGAGTTATGGCTTGATGATGTGAGGTTTTAGGACATACCATCTCTAGTAAGGGAGTATCAGTTGACTCTAGTAAGGTAGATTCTATATTAAGTTGGCTCCAACCTAAATCAATGATTGAAGTAAGAAATTTCCGAGGATTGACGGGTTACTATAAGAAATTTATAGATAGGTTTTCTAGTCTAGTCTTACCTCTCACCAAGTTGACTAGATAAGGGAAAAATTTTGTGTGGGACTAAGAGTGCAAGGATAATTTCCACGAGGCGAATTATCCAACCCATTTTCTTGGATTAGCAGTTGTAGTCTTTGCTCTTAAGGTTTGGAGGCATTACTTGTATAGAGCAAAATTTCAGGTTTTTAGTGATAATAAAAGCTGATGTAGTGGTTGATGCTCCTTAAGGAATTAAATATGAGACAAAGAAGGTAGATGGAGTTCCTTAAGGACTACGATTTTGAGTTGAAATATCATCCTGGGAAAGCTGGTGTAGTGGTTGATGCTCTAAATAGAAAATCCTTACGTGTAGCTAGTATGATGGTATAAGAGACAAGCCTAATAAAGGAGTTTAGATATATGAATTTGGATGTGTCCCATAATGCTTTAAGCTTGAATATGAATAGGCTAGAACTATACCTTATCTGGTGACGATTTAGTGTTGTTTAAGGATAAGATCATTGTTCCTAAGGAGGGGAGTCTTAAGGATAACATTTTAGAGGAAGCCATAACATTAAGTTCACGATGCACCCATGAATAACTAAAATGCATCAGGATTTGAGAAAAATGTATGGGTTTTGTGTTTGTTTCATGTATGTTAGAAGGTTAATATTGAGCACCAAAAGCATTCAGGATTATTACAACCAATAAAAATTCCTGAGTGGAAATGGGATATATCTATGGATTTTGATGTTATTTGGGTGATAGTTGATCAAACGACCAAATCAACTCATTTTCTACCAATTAAAACAACTTATAGTTTAGATGGACTAGCTGAGCTTTACATTAAGGATATAGTAAGGGTACACGGTATACCCATCTCTATAGTATCAGATAGGGATCCACGATTTACCTCTAGATTTTGGGAAAAGCTTTTAAGAGAGCTTTTGCTATTAGACTGAGATTTAGCACATCTTACCATCCATAGACAAATGATCAATCAAAGTGAATTATTCAAACTCTTTAGGATATGCTAAGAGCTTGTGTTCTAGACGAAGGTGAAAGTTGGACACTCTACTAGAATATTTTTATAACAACAATTATCACTCTAGTATAGCTATGGCATTGTATGAGGCTCTTTACAAAAGAAAGTTTAGGTCTCACACAAGTATATCAGTGTGAAGTTAGGGATAAGTCTTTGTTAGAACCTTATTTAGTGCAAGAGACCACTAGTAGAATTCAACTAATTAGGAAAAGAATGCATACAACGCAAAGTAGGGAAAAAAGTTATGTTGACAAGAGAAGAAAACCATTAGAATTTCAAGAAGAGACACATGGATTCTTAAGAGTCTCTTCTAAGACTGGGGTGAGAAGGTCAATGAAAGTCAAAAATAAAATAAAACTTTGTTTCATGGGTCATTTTTAAATTCTAAAGAGAATAGGTATGGTACTTATCAATTTGCTCTTCCTCCACATGTATATAACATTTATGATGTCTTTCTTAATTCTCAACCCCGAGCATATGTGTTAGGTCATTCACACATGATAGCTCCCGAGTTAGTCCAATTAAAAGATAATCTAATCTTTAATCCTAGATCTATACGCCTGAGATAGCTAATTCAGAATCAGAGGAAGTAGTCATATGACAATAACGAAGTCTCCCTGATGCAAGTACATCAGCTCCTTTATAGCACAAGTTGGATCACTTTTGTTTTATTCACTTTGACATAAATTTCGGGGACGAAATTTCTTTAAGGAGGGGAGAAAATGTAACATCCTAAATCAAAGGATTAAAAATAATTAGAATTTTAAGATATTCTAACATATATGTTCTTTTAAACAAATTCTTCGCTTTATGTGGAACAAACTACCAGCTAGTGACTAAACATAGGAGATATAGGAAATTTTGTTATTAGCAGAATATATATATATACAATTACTAAGAATAACATGGGGATAGAAAAAAAAGAGAAGAAATATAAATCTAAAAAGATAGAAGTATACCCAAATAAAGAGAAGCTATAATACTTTGTGGTTGTGGTAACAGTTATTAGCAAACAACATATCAAGAACGCTTCAAGAGGTGAGTAATCACACCCTTTAAACTTTCATGGTACATTTATTTTGAAAATTTAGAATGGAAAAAGAGTTAAGTATTTTGATTGGTATTTTCTTCTAAAAATATATTTTTGTCGAGAACCTAACTCTATTAAAATTGAGATTTTATGAATTGTAATAATAGATTATAAATTAATTTATTTATTATTGTTTGTTAAATTACCATTTTGATGATTGTTTGAATATATATTCTTTAAAAAGATTATCTTATTATATTTTCTTGAATGATTGTTGTTATTATATATTCAAATGAAATATGGAATTATAAATATAATTTTACGAATATAATTGTTAAAATATGAATTATTTGGATTGCATGTGTTTGAGAGATATATATTCATTAAAAAGATTGTTTTATTATATTTTCTTGAATGATCATTGTTATTATATATTCAAATGAAATATTATGTCATAAATATGATTTTGCGAATATGATTATTAAAATTATGAATGATTTTGATTGTGTGTGCTGGAGATGGGTCTTGTACCCCACCTATTGATGAGTTTTAAACTTCACAAAGAGATGAGGTTTACACTCCACATTGATGGTTCTTGGACCCCACATATTGATGGGTTTTAAACTTCACAAAGAGATGAGGTTAAACTCCACCTATTGATGAGTATTAAACTTCACAAAGAGATGAGGTTTAAATTCCACATGGATGAGTATTAAACTTCACAAAGAGATGAAGTTTAAACTCCACACGAATAGGTCTTGTACCCCAGACACAGATGAGTATTAAATTTCACAAAGAGATGAGGTTTAAACTCCATCTGGATGTGTATTAAACTTCACAAAAAGATGAGGTTTAAACTCCACACGGATGGGTCTTGTACCCCACATATGAACGAGTATTAAACTTCACAAAGAGATGAGGTTTAAACTCCACATGGATGAGTATTAAACTTCACAAAGAGATGAGGTTTAAACTTCACACGGATGGGTCTTGTACCCCACATATGGATGAGTATTAAACTTCACAAAGAGATGAGGTTGAAACTCCACATGGATGAGTATTAAACTTCACAAAGAGATGATATTTATACTCCACACGGATGGGTCTTGTACCCTATAAATAGATGAGTTTTAAACTCCACAATGAGATGAAGTTTAAACTCCACACAGATGGGTCTTGTACCCCACACTGGATGAACTGGTGATCCGCATGATTAGATAATACTCACTTTGCATAAGTAGTATATCTCCATCATTGAATTGATTGATTATTTTCTGCAGAATAAATGTGTATATTGGAATTATCGGATTATGATAGATGTTGATTATCGTTTATTTAATTGATGAGTTTTTATTAATTATTGGAAGTAGTTGGTTATTATAGAGAGATCTTAGTTATATCATTAATAGTTCTAAAGAATATTTTTGGATAAAGGCGGGTGTCATGACTGACTTTTTTCGGTTACCGCTCCGGCTGAGAACAATACTTGTTTTAAAATTGTGTATATTATTCACTGGGATTTAGTATCTCATTAAAGTGTTGTTTTCAGATACTAAGACCGTTGAGGATGTCGAGAGTTGAGAAGTCCTACCTCTCTTGAGAAGAGTGACTTCTTTCAATTAGATTAGTAGATCAAGAATAAGTAGACATAATGTCTACATCATACTTTATTTCGGGATTAGATATTATTTGCCCAGTTTTGGATATTTTAAATATTAAAGATTTTTCAGTTGTAAGGATTTATTTTGAGATTTCATAACATTACTTCTTTCGAACGATTCATTATTTATTACAATACCTTATTCTCTTATATAATCTTGAATTTTTTTTTTATTATTACCTCAGTTTTTATACTCACGTAACTAAGGCAACTTCTACATAGAAAATCACACATGTCACTAAGGCAACTTTCACACAGAAAATCACACCTGCCACTAAAGCAACTTCCACGAAGATGCATATGTCATGCCATGAAGATGTAGTATGCAATATATATATTCTCACACAACCCACTAAGAATTATGCCATGAGCATTCAAAAACATTTTTTTAAAATCATCACCTTATTCACACATCATTAAGAACATATACACACATTCATATCATGAGTATCACATATTCATAGACAAATAATGATAAAAATTATGACTATCACCGCATACACATAGAGATAAAAGTTTGATATCATATAGGCCATAAAAATTAACACTTTAACATATATAACAATAAAATTGACACTCCAACTAATATACATAATAAGAGTTAAATTTTGTTTATCATACATCGCATAAAATTTCATACTTTACTATATATGAGTCAAATATTAAATTCCATCTTACAAAAAGTGGGGTTTTGTTAGTCTACATTTATTTCTTTTAAAATACAAGTAATCGCGATTATTTATTTCATGTCCTTCAACTAACGACCTAACTATAATTTATGTGGGGAAAAGCCCTTACCTTGGCCGCTTTTCTTCCTAGTACAAAGTTCTAAGCCCCCACAAAGTCATTCACAAGGAAAAGAAGTTCTAAGCTCTTGATGCCGAAAAAGAGGAGGTGATGGTGAGGGTGGCTAGGATTTTTGGTTTTATTTATAAAGGGTTTGTGAAATACGGTTTGTAGTAGTGGTTAGAGTTTCAGTATTCTTTTCTTAGTGTTGGACCTAAATGAGGAATAGGAGGGAGAAAATATTATTATTACTACTATTATTACTACTTTTATTATTATTATTATTATTATTATTATTATTATTATTATTATTATTATTATTATTATTATTATTATTATTATTATTATTATTATTATTATTATTATTGAATATAACCATTTTTTAACACAATTTCAATACTATTGTTTTACCAATATTTCAAAACTAATATTTATAAAAAGTAATTTAAGTAATTACTATTTTAAAATACATTAATAACAAAAACTCACATATTCACAATATTAACTACAATTATTACTATACTATTTTACTAAATAATCACATAAAAATACTACCATCTTTATAGAATAGTCAAAATAATAAAATAATTAAATTTAACATAAATAATTTATATTTTTTACTAAATCCCAATGGATATGTATAAAACCATCATATCATAGAAATATATAGAAATAAATAAATTAATCACAATATTACTACTATCTTAAGATAATTATTTATAAAGCAACCAATTAAAATAGGAAATAGTCTTAAATACTTAAAATATAACTATGCAAATATTTATTATATAGTTTAACGCACACGAAAATATCACCACAAATATCTAATGAACATCTACATGTAAACTCACTCAAAATCTTATCCTCTTAAATACCATTATATTTTTGAAAATAAAGGCTAAATTACATATGTGGTCCCTTAACTTAATTTCAAGTAACGTTTTAGTCATTTATCTTCTTTTTTTTCCCCGCTTTAGTCCTTTATTCCTAACAATATCAAATAAAGTATGAAAAAATAAGTTTATTTGAAGATTTGCGTTACGAATTTGATGAAATTTGTATTATATTGAAGAATATAACTAATTTTATGAGTTTTGATTGATTTTTTTTTTTTTTGTATAAAAAAAGGATAACATATTGTTGAAATTTTAAAACATAAAATATCGAATTGTCGCTTAAAATTAAAATAAAGGACCAAGTCGGGGAAAAAAAAAGATAAATGACTAAAACGTTACCTGAAATTAAGTTAAGGGACCACAGATGTAATTTAACCTGAAAATAAATTAAATAACTAAACATAATATTTATACTTTATATTACTCATTAAATCAAATATATCTACGATTATCAAACCATAAGAAACTCACACATATAAAGAGAACTAATCATAAAATTAATCAATATATATTCTAAAATAATTTTACCACTAAATTAATTTCTTTAGAATCCTAGTTAATTAATAAAATAGTTGATTATCAAATTTGGGATGTTACAATTCTACCCAACTTAAAGAAATTTTTTCCTCGAAATTTAAAATGACGAATAGACAAATCATTATCTAAATTAGCACAATCAAGATTGAAACTTAGTCTCTAAAGATATAATAATCATGACGAGGGAATTCATAATTTATTTAAGCGCAACATATCATAATTCATCTTGCATGGCATCATAGGAATTATAACATGAGTTAACAACACATATTACATTTAGCATTCAATTATGGACCACAATACCGTAGAGTCACTCACTATAATCTACAAATAAAACATAACCTATAGACTTAGTTGGTAATCACTTACTAAATTTAATTGGGGTGAAATGAAACATATTTCAAATACATTTTTAGTTTCTACTAGATAATTATTACTAACAACTTTATCAACTAATGTAAGTCGAACAAGACAAATAATTAGCACACGTATTTTAATATTGAATAATATTGATAATTTCTATTTATTTTTAAATAATAAATTTAGAGGATGTTACAATACTCATTCCCTTAAAAATAGTTTCATCCTCGAAACTAGCTAGACATAAAAAGATTCGTAAGGAAGTATTTTATTCAACGACTATATAGTAGGTTCAAGTTACAGTAAGTCGTGCACTATAGGGTCTCCCAGGAAAGAGAGGTGGGTCAATGGACCACTTAATAATCAAGTCTTTCCTTAGCTAGAATCCCTGTAATACAACTTTTTACGGTATTACTTTTGTTTTCTATTATGGGGACAATAGGTTTAGGTCACATGGTAATTCGTGTACTAGAGGGGTTCCCAGGAAAGAGAGGTGGGTCAACTGACCACTTAATAACCAAGTCTTTCCTTAGCTAGGATCCCGCTAATACAACTTTTTACGGTGTTATCATTCCCTTCTTTTATGGGGATTCTAAAACTTTATATAGGTAAGAGGTTTAAAGAATTGTCTCTATTACAAAAATTTAAATTATAACACAAAAATTAAATAACTAAGGAATATTTGTAATCATTGGTCTAATTAATAACATCATTAAAAAGAGACCAATTAATTATTGTATACTTTCAAATCAAGTCAATCTAAGTCAATATGCAATAATTCCAAATTATAGCAAAACAAAACTAATCATTTTATGAATCTAAAATTAGAAAATTTCAATTAATTGATAATTTCATAATATAGAAAAAATTATTACGTAACGTCAAATTAATTTAAGAGTAATAAATTATTAAAAATTCAAATCACGGGTAGTAAATTCACAACATCATAATAATAAATTCATAAGATTACTAAATCATTAGTATTAGTTTCAAAAAATATATACAATTATTCAAAAAAAAAAAATCAAATCACGAGTTGTAATTTCATAACGTCAATAAATAACGGGTCTTAAACTAATAACATACAAACAATAAAAAAAATTCAAACTTTGATTAAGAAATTCGTAATGTCAAACTATTAAATTCATAGCATTATTAAATCACAAGTATTAAGATAACACATATCATACAAATTCACTGCTAATAGCAAATCTAATCGAAACAATATTATCATCAAACAGATCATATTATATCTAATCGAAATTTCTATGACCGTAAGCTAATCGTTTCTCTTGTTTGAATAATGTTGATATCAAACCACATAAGAACATGCTCTTAAATAGTAAATAGATCCAACAATTGAGAGATAGAATCAATAGTAGTATCCAAACCAATTTTATATTTAAAATCTAATTTATAGTTTATAGTCAAATGGACTTTAATTATAACATTGATATATGTATATAATTAAAATCTAACTAATATAATTCTTATTAATTTTAATATTAAATATGTTTTAGTTATATTTTCCCAAAATAAAAGCCATAGTTATTAAGAGTATTTGTAAATGGTTATTCTTTATGAGTTAATCACAAGAATCAATTTTTGTTGAAAATAATGATGACATTAACGAGAGTTATTGTTGGTGTGAATTGAAAAATAAGAAAGTCCCACATAGTAGGGCCAACACACACTAGTAGTATTTATAAAATGGAGGTATGAAATTTTGAATGTG
>NW_027339568.1:8643-28727 GCF_000331145.2 Cicer arietinum | reverse complement strand
GCAAGAATTTTGTGTGTGGGAATTGGAACTCTTTTGGTTAGTGTTTGAGGTGGTGAGGGAGTTTCACTAGTGGAGGATGAAGAAGGTGAGGGTGTGTGTGCCTGAGTTTGCTTTACACGAGCCATAATCACAAAATAATTGATTGAATGTAGGTAGATAGAATGAATACGCTGAAGAATATGCAGAGCAATGAAGCAGACAGAGTGAAAAAATTGAAACTTTCTGGAAAATCTGGAAAACTGAGATGCAGAAATCGATTTTGTCCTTTACCTTTTTATACTTTAACCCTTGTCAATCGATTGCCAAATCGATTGGGTTACCGTTACACCGAATCCTTAATCGATTTCGTAATTATGAAGTCCAACGGCTAGTTAAAAATTCGCAACGGTCATATTCCTAATCGATTCCCAAATCGATTTTCCGTTTTACTAAATCGATGTCCAAATCGATTGTTCCACATGTTAAAAAACTGAACACTGAATCAATCGATTTCCAAATCGATGCTCGGGATTTTTACACAATATTTTCCAAAAATCTGAACTCTGGGCTAACCAAATCGATTTCCAAATCGATTTTATAAACAGTTTTCATCAAGTAATCGATTTCCAACTCGATTAATCTGGAAAACTTCACTGATAAATACCAAAATCACAAAAAAACTTATATCTCACTAGGATCAATGATCCCTAGTTTCATCCTTATGTTCAAAAAGCTTTCTTTTGGTAATGCTTTCGTGAAGATATCTGCTAGTTGTTCTGTAGTATTCACATATTCAAGTTTGATGACTCCATTCTGAAAATGATCTCTTATGAAGTGATGCCTTACCTCAATATGTTTTGTCCTTGAATGCATTACTGGGTTCTTTGTTATGCTGATAGCACTGGTGTTGTCACACATGATCGGCACTGTTCCCAAATCAACACCGAAGTCCATTAGGTGCTGTTTCATCCACAAGATTTGAGCACAACAGCTCCCAGCTGCTATGTATTCGGCTTCTGCAGTAGACAAAGCAATACTTGTTTGCTTCTTACTAAACCAGGACACTAGAGAATTACCAAGTAGATGACATGTACCTGAAGTGCTTTTTCTGTCAAGTTTACAACCAGCAAAATCTGAGTCTGAATACCCAACCAAAGTACATGTTGAACCTTTTGGATACCACAAACCAAGGTTCTTAGTACCTACTAAGTATCTGAAAATTCTCTTTACTGCAGTGAGGTGAGATTCCTTCGGATTCGATTGATACCGTGCACACATGCAAACGCTGAACATAATATCGGGTCGGCTTGCTGTAAGGTAGAGCAGAGATCCAATCATACCACGAAATCTGGTTACATCTACAGGCTTACCTAACTCATCTCGGTCTAAGAAATTTCCTTGACTCATGGGTGTATCAATGGACTTAAGCTTATCAAAGTTAAATTTCTTTATCAAATCAGAACAATATTTGGATTGACTAATGAAAATGCCTTGCTTGGTTTGGTTAATTTGAAATCCCAAGAAATATGATAGTTCACCCATCATTGACATTTCAAATTTACCTTTCATCAAGTTTTCAAATTCTTTGCAAAGCTTGTCATTTGTTGATCCAAATATAATGTCATCAACATAAATTTGGACCAGCAAGATGTCATTTTCAATAGTTTTTGTAAAGAGTGTCTTATCAACATTTCCTCTAGAAAAATTTTGTTGAATGAGGAAAGTGCTGAGTTTCTCATACCAAGCTCTTGGAGCTTGTTTCAACCCATAGAGGGCCTTTGAGAGTTTATACACATGGTTAGGAAAATCTGGATTTTCAAAACCTGGTGTTTGGCTCACAAAAACTTCCTCTTGTAGGTCTCCATTAAGAAATGCACTCTTCACATCCATTTGATATAGATTGAAGTCCATGATACATGCATAGGCCAACAAAATCCTTATGGCTTCTAGTCTAGCTACAGGGGCATAGGTCTCATCAAAGTCTATTCCCTCCTCTTGACTATAACCCTTTGCAACTAATCTGGCCTTATTCCTAGTTATCACACCATTCTCATCTAACTTATTTCTGAACACCCACCTAGTTCCTATAACATGCTTACCCTCTGGCCTAGGTACCAAGTTCCACACTTTGTTCCTCTCAAACTGGTTTAACTCCTCTTGCATAGCAAGTATCCACTCACTATCTAAAAGGGCTTCCTTAATGTTCTTAGGTTCAATCTGAGACACAAAGGCTGTGAGGTTACAGAACTCTCTAAGGTTTCCTCTAGTTGACACACCTCTAGAGATGTCACCTATGATGTTGTCTAAGGGGTGGTTTCTATTGAATCTCCATTCCTTAGGTAACTCACTGGTTTCTATAGGTTCTATAGGGTCTGCACTAGTTGGAGGATCAGCTATAGGTTGTTCTAGGGGTTCAGATTCTACAACATCATCCAAAATATCATTAACCTTAGAAGGAGTTTTGTTCAAGTTTTCTGTAAAAGATTCATCAAACTTTACATGAACTGACTCTTCTATGGTTTTTGTTCTTTTGTTGTAGATTCTATAGGCTTTACTAGTTTGGGAGTATCCTAGAAAGATTCCTTCATCTGCCTTAGGGTCAAACTTTCCTAGGTGTTCCTTGCCATTGTTCAAAACAAAGCACTTACAACCAAAAATCCTAAAGTAAGACAGGTTTGGTTTTCTACCCTTGTAAAGCTCATAGGGTGTTTTCTTAAGAAGGGGTCTAATCAGTACTCTATTCACAATATGAGTGGCTGTACTAATTGCATCTGCCCAAAAGTACTTAGGTAGGTTGGAGTCCTTAAGCATGGTCCTAGCTAACTCTTCTAGGGATCTATTTTTCCTCTCCACTACCCCATTCTGCTGTGGTGTCCTAGGGGCTGAATACATGTGGTTGATTCCATTTGATTCACAATAATTTTGAAAAAGATCATTTTGGAATTCACCTCCATGATCACTTTTTATTGAAACAATTTTCAAATCATTCTCATTTTGTACTAAAGCAGCAAACTTTTTGAAAACAGAGAATGTATCACTTTTATGAGCTAAAAAGTAAGTCCATGTGAATCTAGAATAATCATCAACCAGCACATATCCATATAGGTTCCCACCTAAACTCTTAACTTGGGCAGGTCCGAAAAGGTCCATGTGAACTAGTTGTAAAACTCTATTTGTTCTAACCAAATCTATAGAGGGAAACGGAGTCTTAACCAGTTTACTCTTCTCACATGAATCACACAACCTATCCTTAGAAAACTTCCTATTGGGGAGTCCTATTACTAGCTGTTTGCTAACAAGCTTATTCAAGTGATTAATATGAATATGAGCAATGCGTTTATGCCACAACCATGTTTCATCTTGATTTGATAACAAGCAACATACAGCACTTGGTACAGAATTGAAATCCAACATATAGATGTTGTTAATTCTGTCACCAATCAGCTTTATGTTTTTGTCATCTTTATGCTCAATAATGCAAGATTGTGATGAAAAACTTACTTGAAAACCTTTGTCACATAGCTGACTTATGCTTAGCAAGTTATGCTTGAGTCCTTCAACATATAATACATTCTTAATCACTGTTGTTGACTCATTGCCTATATCACCAATTCCAATAATTTTTCCTCTATTGTTGTCTCCATATTTGACAAAACCTCCTTCCTTTAATGTCAAGGACAGAAATTTGGATTTGTCCCCTGTCATGTGCTTCGAACATCCGCTATCCAAATACCATGAGTGCTTAGTGGATGTCAAGCACACCTGCAAAACAAAATCAGAATTTTGTTTTAGGTCCCCAATCTAAATTGGGTCCTGTTTGGTTAGTGTCAAACACAGATTTCTTTGCTTTCCAAATTTGCTTCCATCCCTTATTGGCTAATTTTTTAAACTTGCAATTTGACACAAAATGTCCATTTCTGCAACAGAAATGACACTTGCCATTAAAGGATGAATGGTGATTTGGCTTAGTAAAGATATCATACATATTCTTAGCAATGGCAGATTTCTGACCATGTTTGACACTTCTGGTTTGCATATAACCAATACCATATCTATTTTTATTCCTTTTAACATGCATGTTTGGTGTATATCCTAAACCAGATTTTTCATGAACATGTCTCTGATTGCTAAGTATGTCATTCAGTTTATCTTTACTATTAGCAAACTTTAACAAATCAGATTTTAATGATGTAACTGTATGTTCAAGTTCAATGCACTTTGCAGATTTTTCTTGTGAATCCTTTTTCAGTTGTTCACATAAATTTTCAATTTCTTTATGCTCAACATTCACTTGTTCAAGCATTTTCTTTGTGCTTAACAACTGTTTTATGGAGTTCACATAATCATCATGCAATTCATTGAAAGCTTCTTGAAGTTCATCATATGTTGGATTAAATTGTGAACTAACCTCTTTTTCCGATTCTGAATCTGAATTTGCCATGAGACACATATTGGCTTCTTCTTCATCCGAAGAGGCAGAGGATTCATCATTATCGTTCCAAGCAATATACGCCTTCTTTGTTTTGGTGACTGGTTCTTTGCCTTTTGATTTTGCAGCTTTATTTTTGTTCTGCAATTTGTAGCATTCTGACTTTATGTGACCAGTCTTCCCACATTCATAACATGTAATTTGCTTGTTGTCGCTAGTCTTGGAGCTGGATGGTTTTCTGAATTTGTTATCTTTCTTCTTCAGAAATTTCTTAAATTTCTTGACAAGCAGTCCGATTTCTGGTTCTTCATTGTCACTGCTGGATTCATTTGAGCAGCTATCGGATTCAATTTTTGACTGATTTGCTTGAACCTTCAGAGATAAACCTTTCTTTTTCCTACTTTCCATTTCGGATTCATCCAGTCGTTGTAATTCCATTTCATGTTCCCTTAACTTTCCAAATAGTGTTGCTGTCGTCATCTTTGCAAGATCTCTAGACTCAGCTATGGCTGTTATCTTTGGCTGCCATTCTCTGGTTAAACATCTCATGATCTTTCCAATCTGCTGTTCATTATCCACATCTTTTCCTAGTGCATGCAGGTTGTTGACTATGTGTGTGAATCTGGTTTGCAAATCGCTGATTGACTCTTCTTTCTTCATGCTAAATAATTCATATTCGTGCATGAGCGTATTCACACGAGCTCTCTTAACATCAGTAGTACCTTCGTGAGTTTCTTGGAGGATGTCCCACATCTCTTTTGCTGACTTGCAATTGGACACTCTAAAGAACTCTTCTGCACATAGGGCGGACGTGATGATGTTCTTAGCCTTCGCATTGAAACCAACCTTCTTCTTGTCATCATCTGACCAGTCGGCTCTAGGCTTGATAATCATTGAGTTGTCAGTTCCTGCAATCTTGGGAATGTACGGACCGTTTTCAACAGCATCAAGGATATCTATGCCACTTGCTTCCAGAAATATGAGCATTCTTTGCTTCCAGTACATGTAGGCTGTACCGTTGAAAGCTGGTGGTTGTGCTAACGAAGCGCCTTCTCCCAGAACGTCAGTTGAGGCCATCTTCTTATAAGTTTTACCTCTCAAGAAGTTGGCTCTGATACCAATTGTTGGTATCAGTGACCTCGCAATAAAGAAAATATATCAGTTTTCGTTACCAAATTAATCTGTATCAAGCGCACAGCGGAAATTAAATTTTGAGGCATGCAAAGTTAGCAATATAGAAAATTAAAGAGAGAGAGTTAGAGAAGAAGACACAGAGATTTATCCTGGTTCGGTTGTTCCACAACAACCTACGTCCAGTCCTGAAAATCCAATCGGATTTCAGATTTTCTTCTCCTTCAATAGAAAGAATCAATTACAAAGATTTTCCAGTTTCCTCCCTGAAACCTATCAATCTCTAATTATATCTTTCCTATTGAATACCCTCTGATCCTTGAAGACACTCAGCAGCCTATCACAGAATCAAAGTGCGACTCTTTCTTGTTGAGTCCTCTCAACCAAGAAAGTAGCCACCAGTTTCGAGCTGGCTTTTCTTGCGTTCTATTTCGTTCAAAGTTTTATTACAGAAAGAATAAAGATTGTAAAACAAAAGGGTCTTCAATCTTTATGAATGTTGCTCTTCACAAATCTGGATATTCATGGATTGTTCTTGAGCACATTATCATTTCTCTTAGATTGTCAACAAACTGTATTGAGATCTGTAATCACAATTATGAAGTTGTTAGTTTGTTGCCATGAACCGTTTTTGAGAGCATAAGAGAAATTATGAAAGTTAGGAAAAAGTTATGTAAAAGTTATGTAAAAGTTTTTAGAAGTTATGAGAATAAAGATTGAAAGACATCTTATATAGTTTCTGAAAAACCAACTACGAAATCGATTTCCCAATCGATTTTGTAAAGTTATAAAATGAGCTAAATCGATTTGCCAATCGATTATCGCGATCTTGGTTTTCTTTAATCTTGAAACTATACAAGCTAATCGATTTACCAATCGATTCTTTAAAACAACACTTTTCAGCAGAACATGTCCAGACCTGTATAAATCGATTGCCTAATCGATTTCTGGGAAACTGTTTTAATAAAACTATTTTCAATCGATTACTCAATCGATTTGCCAAACTTCAGAGTTCACTGTGTTTTCAACAAGTTTATTTCAATCGATTTGCCAATCGATTGTTTTCAAAACAGTGGCTCAGGTTTTTGATGTCAATCGATTTGTCAATCGATGTGATTCAAAATAGTGATTCAGTTTTAATATCAATCGATTTGCCAATCGATTGTTTTCAAAACAGTGGCTCAGCTATTTGATATCAATCGACTTGTCAATCGCTTTGGTGTCATGTTCCTGAAAAGTTTTTACCTGGTGTTTAGTTCAATCGATTTGCCAATCGATTGCAACCAAACTTTATCAAAATTAAAGTGTTAACAATAGATTGTCCAATCGATTGTATTTGTCACAGGTGAGGTTATTTTTCAAATGATACTTTGTCAATCGATTTGCCAATCGATTCCCTCAGCACTGGAGTGCCACTGTGACTCATTCAATCGATTTACCAATCGATGTGTTACCATCAGGTTTGATTTGTGAAATGTTCAATCGATTTACCAATCGATTTTCTCCAAATCAGAGGCTACTGACTTGTGCATTTTTCATTTTTAATTGATCTAATCGATTGCCTAATCGATTGCACATTCACAAACACTTAAGATTTCCTTACACCCTTGTTATGAAATCGATTTCCCAATCGATTTACATATTCAGAATTCAACTTTTGTTGATTTCTTGTGTTCCAAGCTATTTGATCCAAGTGTGTAGGATTGAATTGGTGTTCCTGAAATTTTGCTCAATTGAAATATTAGATTTATCATATTAAGTATGAATATTGTTGAATTGTGAATTATGTCAAAATTAGGAATCAAAGGATCAAAATCCAACAATCTCCCCCTTTTTGGCATAATTGACAATTCATACAATTGTAACTTGAGCATATCAAACCATTTCAAAATCATACCAAAGAAACCAATTCATAGCATTAAATATGTACCAATACAGATCATCAGAGCATGTGTCAAAATGTATCAAATCAGCATTACATTATTAAGTATCAGAGCAAAAACAAACAACATCAGATGCTCCCCCTTAATAATGCAACAACAAGCATATTATCAAGTTATCAAGTTATAATTTTTCTCCCCCTTTGTCAATTAAGGCAAAAAGGCAGAAAACAATTCCTCCCCCTATGTTAAAGAACATAAGCATAGGAAATGAAATCATATAACTTGTATATCAGATCAGAACAAAACAAATATGCAACAGATGTAGTATGGCAGTATTTATATGATAACAATTAATACATTTGCTCATACATATATATTAATAAAACATAAAACAGCAAAAAAACAGCACGACAACCAAAAATAAGACAACACAAATAAGAAACTTGACCATCTAATCTCCTAAAGTGGGCTGGTTCTCACTATCATCTAGGGGAGAGGTAGAGACCGCTGTATTATCCTCAGCTGGTGTCTCCTCACCGTGAGTCGCAGACCGATCTAGAGGATCTGGCTGTGGTTCCTCAGTTGCTTGTCGACCAATATGCGCTATGTCTTCAAAAGATAGCTTGAGGCCTAGATGCGCTTGAATTGCAGCAACATCCTGAACAACTGATTTCAGGGATGTTTGGATAGATGTCAAGGTAGCTTCCATCCTTGCATTTGACTCTAATATTTTGGCGTTGTGTTCCATTTGAGCTGCCATAAATTCCATCAGCTTTGAAACAAATGCAGGAGCCTCAGCTGCTGATTCAGATGCTTGTGGAGGAGTTGGTTCAACATTTGGCATTGGTCTAATCCAAACATTATCTACTTTCTTCAGTTTCATCTGATTCACAATCGCTTCGCCGAAGATAAGTGTAGTCTTTGCAGATTCTTCATTCAACAACGATACCTTGAAGTGCTTGAGAACCTTTGTAACCAACTGCGGATAAGGCAACATGATCTTACTGTGTGAAGCTTCTAACATGTGCCTTAGCACAATCCATGTCCAACTCATCTTAAGTTCCTTGGACAATCCCCATAATAATATAATATCAAGCTTCTGAACAACAGCATGATTTCCTGATCGAGGTACAAGCATTCTTGTTAATGTATACATGAGCATGCGTTGCTGTACCTTCATCTGACCAATTGGCAAAGAGATGGTTTCCACAAAACCATCAACCATGATGTCTTTCACTGCAGTGTGCCTGTCCAGCGATGCTTCCCAACCTTCGTCGGCTGCATCCGCATCAGAACTGCCGTCTATTGATTGTCCATGAAATGGCAATCCTGTCAACTCAGCAAAGTCTTCAAAAGACATTGATAATTTTTTACCTTTAACCTGAGTTTTGAACCCGTCATCAGTGAGCTTGAAATTTGCATAAAATTCTCGTATCAATCTCGGATAGCTGTCCAAAGTAGATGAAAGAAAACCTTCAAGACCATGAAATCTCAGATGATTCTGGAATGTGAAGCCTTCTGTATCAAAGAAACCAAAGTCTAGGGTTCTGCCTTCATGAATTTTCCGTTTAAGAAACTCTGCTGGAATGATAACTTCCACATCCTTCTCTTTAGGTGCTGGAGTTTTCTTAACTAGGGGTGAAGTAACCGGTTTCTTTTTCTTCTGAGCAATTTCTTTCATAGCATCAGCCAACAACTTCTCACTTGGTGGTTCCTTCCTTTTCTTGATCTTTTCTGGAATAGGAGCAGGAGCCTTGCCCTTGTCCTTTGCAAGAATTTTGTGTGTAGGAATCGGAATTCTTTTAGACACAGTAGGTGGCGGTGAGGGAGTTTCACTGGTTGAAGATGATGAAGGTGAAGGAGTATGGGCTTGTGTTTGTTTCACGCGGGCCATGGTTGCAAATAGAGGAGATGAGTGAAGATAGAGTTCAGATATAGTTGCAGATATCAGTTGCAGAGACAGAGGAAGAAGATGAAGCAGAGAAAGAAAATATAAATCTGGGTTGAAACAGTGAAGAAATCGATTTAGACCTGTTCGTTTTTATACTTTTACCCTTATCAATCGATTGCCCAATCGATTTGCTTACCGTTACACCGAATCCTTAATCGATTGTGTAATAATGATGTCCAACGGCTAGTAAAAAAGGTACGCAACGGTCATTTTCCTAATCGATTCCCAAATCGATTTGCCGTGTTACTTAATCGATGTCCAAATCGATTGTCCCAAAAGTCAAATACTGAACACTTAATCAATCGATGCTCGGGATTTTTACAAAATATTTTCCACAAAATCTGAAGTCTGGGCTAACCAAATCGATTCCCAAATCGATTCTTTAAACAAACAAAGAGCAAACTCGAAATCGATTACTCAATCGATTTAATCCCAAACAAAACTTCTGATTAACTGCCATTGACTCTTTTTCTCTGTCATCAACACAACTATGTTGACCAATCTTTCTTCATTTAATCTTCATTTAATGTTAAAGACAAGATTCTCATACTTGTCTCATTTCACGTGTCTTGAGCATCCACTTTCAAATATCAATCTTGCTTGGTGGATGTCAAGTACACCTGCAAAAACATAATTAATTTTTGGATCTAGGTACCCAATTCAGATTGGGTCCTGGGGGGTCAGTCTTAAACACAGATTCTTTTGCTATCCAAACTTGCTTCCATCCTTGATTGGCTAATTTTTTAAATTTGCAGTTAGACACAAAATGTCCCTTTCTACAACAGAAATGACATTTGCCATCAAAGGATGAATGGTGATTTGGCTTAGTAAAGATATCATACATATTCTTAGCAATAAAAGATTTTTGACCATGTTTGACATTTCTGGTTTGCATATAACCAATACCAGATCTGTTTTTATTTTTTCTTTTGACATGCATATTTGGTGTATATCCTAAACCAGATTTTTCATAAACATGTCTTTGATTGCTAAGTATGACATTTAGCTTATCTTTACTATTTGCAAAATTTAATAAATCAGATTTTAATGATGCAATAGTATCTTCAAGTTCAATGCACTTTGCAGATTTTTCTTGTGAATCCTTTTTCAGTTGTTCACATAAATTTTCAATTTCTTTGTGTTCAACATTCATTTGTTCAAGCATTTTCTTTGTGCTTAACAACTGTTTTATGGATTTCACATAATCATCATGCAATTCATTGAAAGCTTCTTGAAGCTCATCATATGTTGGATTAAATTGCGAACTAACCTCACTGTCAGATTCTGAATTAGTGTGAGCCATGAGACATAAATTCACTTTTTCTTCATCCGAAGAGGCAGAGGACTCATCGTTATCGTTGTCACTCCATGCAATATATGCTCTTTTGGCTTTGTGAGCTCTATTCTTGTTCTTCAGTTTGTAGCATTCCGACTTTGTGTGACCAATCTTACCACATTCGTAGCATGTAACTGTCTTGATGTCACTAGTCTTAGAGCTGGATGGTTTTCTGAATTTGTTATCTTTCTTCTTCAGAAACTTCTTAAATTTCTTGACAAGTGATTCGATTTCAGTCTCTTCTTTTTCACTGCTGGATCCATCTGAGTAGCTATCGGATTCAGGTTTAGATTGCTTGGTTTGTACTTTCAAGCATAATCCTTTCTTTTTCCTACTTTCAATTTCTGATTCATCCAGTCGTTGTAATTCCATTTCATGTTCCCTCAATTTACCAAATAATGTTGCTGTCGTTATCTTTGCTAGATCCTTAGACTCAGCTATTGCGGTAATCTTGGGCTGCCATTCTCTGGTTAAACATCTCATGATCTTTCCAATCTGCTGTTCATTATCCACATCTTTTCCTAGTGCATGCAGGTTGTTGACTATGTGTGTGAATCTGGTTTGCAAATCGCTGATTGACTCTTCTTTCTTCATGCTAAATAATTCATATTCGTGCATGAGCGTATTCACACGAGCTCTCTTAACATCAGTAGTACCTTCGTGAGTTTCTTGGAGGATGTCCCACATCTCTTTTGCTGACTTGCAATTGGACACTCTAAAGAACTCTTCTGCACATAGGGCGGACGTGATGATGTTCTTAGCCTTCGCATTGAAACCAACCTTCTTCTTGTCATCATCTGACCAGTCGGCTCTAGGCTTGATAATCATTGAGTTGTCAGTTCCTGCAATCTTGGGAATGTACGGACCGTTTTCAACAGCATCAAGGATATCTATGCCACTTGCTTCCAGAAATATGAGCATTCTTTGCTTCCAGTACATGTAGGCTGTACCGTTGAAAGCTGGTGGTCGAGCTAACGAAGCGCCTTCTCCCAGAACGTCAGTTGAGGCCATCTTCTTATAAGTTTTACCTCTCAAGAAGTTGGCTCTGATACCAATTGTTGGTATCAGTGACCTCGCAATAAAGAAAATATATCAGTTTTCGTTACCAAATTAATCAGTATCAAGCGCACAGCGGAAATTAAATTTTGAGGCATGCAAAGTTAGCAATATAGAAAATTAAAGAGAGAGAGTTAGAGAAGAAGACACAGAGATTTATCCTGGTTCGGTTGTTCCACAACAACCTACGTCCAGTCCTGAAAATCCAATCGGATTTCAGATTTTCTTCTCCTTCAATAGAAAGAATCAATTACAAAGATTTTCCAGTTTCCTCCCTGAAACCTATCAATCTCTAATTATGTCTTTCCTATTGAATACCCTCTGATCCTTGAAGACACTCAGCAGCCTATCACAGAATCAAAGTGCGACTCTTTCTTGTTGAGCCCTCTCAACCAAGAAAGTAGCCACCAGTTTCGAGCTGGCTTTTCTTGCGTTCTATTTCGTTCAAAGATTTATTACAGAAAGAATAAAAGATTGTAAAACAAAAGGGTCTTCAATCTTTATGAATGTTGCTCCTCACAAATCTGGATATTCATGGATTGTTCTTGAGCACATTAACATTTCTCTTAGATTGTCAACAAACTGTATTGAGATCTGTAATCACAATTATGAAGTTGTTAGTTTGTTGTTATGAACAGCTGAGAGCGTTATGAGAAATTATGAAAGATATGAATTGTTATGTAAAAGTTATTAGAATAAAGAATGAAAGACATCTTATATAGTTTCTGAAAAACCAATTACGAAATCGATTTCCCAATCGATTTTGTAAAGTTATAAAAGGTGCTAAATCGATTTGCCAATCGATTATCGCGATCTTGGTTTTCTTTAAACTTGAAACTATACAAGCTAATCGATTTACCAATCGATTCTTTAAAACAACACTTTTCAGTAGAACATGTCCAGACCTGTATAAATCGATTGCCTAATCGATTTCTGGGAAACTGTTTTAATAAAAGTAGTTTCAATCGATTACTCAATCGATTTGCCAAATCTCAGAGTCGATGTGTAAAACCACAGAGTCGATTTGGTCACAATCTCAGAAGTTCACTGTGTCTTCAAAAAGTTTATTTCAATCGATTTGCCAATCGATTGTTTTCAAAACAGTGGCTCAGGTTTTTGATGTCAATCGATTTGTTAATCGATGTGATTCAAAACAGTGACTCAGTTTTAATATCAATCGATATGCCAATCGATTTAATTCAAAATAGTGACTCAGCTATTTGATATCAATCGACGTGTCAATCGCTTTGATAGCATGTTCTTGAAAAGTTTTTACCTGGTGTTTAGTTCAATCGATTTCTCAATCGATTGCAACCAAACTTTAACAAAATTGAAAGTGTTAACAATAGATTGTCCAATCGATTGTATTTGTCACAGGTGAGGTCATTTTTCAAAGGATACTTTGTCAATCGATTTGCTAATCGATTCCCTCAGCACTGGAGTGCCACTGTGACTTATCCAATCGATTTACCAATCGATGTGTTACCATCAGGTTTGATTTGTGAAATGTTCAATCGATTTACCAATCGATTTCCTCCAAATCAGAGGCTACTGACTTGTGCAGTTTTCATTTTTAATTGAGCTAATCGATTGCCTAATCGATTGCACATTTACAAACACTTAAGATTTCCTTACACCCTTGTTATGAAATCGATTTCCCAATCGATTTACATATTCAGAATTCAACATTTGTTGATTTCTTGTGTTCCAAGCAATTTGATCCAAGTGTGTAGGGTTTGATTATGGTTCCTGAAATCTTGCTCAATTCAAATATTAGATTTATCATGCATTGTATGAACATTGTTGAATTATTAATTATGTCAAAATTAGGAATCAAAGGATCAAAATCCAACATCCCTTGGCTTATTCTTGTTCAATTAGGGTTTTTAACCACTCATGTGCATCCAATATGTTCATTGTTGGATTTTGATCCTTTGATTCCTAATTTTGACATAATTAATAATTCAACAATGTTCATACAATACATGATAAATCTAATATTTGAATTGAGCAAGATTTCAGGAACAACAATCAAATCCTACACACTTGGAACAGGTTGCTTGAAACACAAGAAATCAACAAAAGTTGAATATAGGTTTGTTTGTGTCATTGGATGAACATTTAGGTCATTTTCGTCCTCCCTAGGCTTATTCTTGTCCAATTAGGGTTTTTAACCAATCTTGTGCATTCAATAAGTTCATTTGTGTAATTGGATGAACATTTCGGTCATTTTCGTCCCCCTTAGGCTAATTCTTGTCCAATTAGGGTTTTTAACCAATCTTGTGCATACAATATGTGTGTTTGTGTCATTGGATGAACATTTAGGTCATTTTCATCCTACCTAGACTTATTCTTGTCTAATTACGGTTTTTAACCAATCCTGTGCATCCATGAGTGTTTGTGTCATTGGTTGAACATTTAGGTCATTTTCATCCTACCTAGACTTATTCTTGTCTAATTACGGTTTTTAACCAATCCTGTGCATCCATGAGTGTTTGTGTCATTGGTTGAACATTTAGGTCATTTTCATCCTACCTAGACTTATTCTTGTCTAATTACGGTTTTTAACCAATCCTGTGCATCCATGAGTGTTTGTGTCATTGGTTGAACATTTAGGTCATTTTCATCCTACCTAGACTTATTCTTGTCTAATTACGGTTTTTAACCAATCCTGTGCATCCATGAGTGTTTGTGTCATTGGTTGAACATTTAGGTCATTTTCATCCTACCTAGACTTATTCTTGTCTAATTACGGTTTTTAACCAATCCTGTGCATCCATGAGTGTTTGTGTCATTGGTTGAACATTTAGGTCATTTTCATCCTACCTAGACTTATTCTTGTCTAATTACGGTTTTTAACCAATCCTGTGCATCCATGAGTGTTTGTGTCATTGGTTGAACATTTAGGTCATTTTCATCCTACCTAGACTTATTCTTGTCTAATTACGGTTTTTAACCAATCCTGTGCATCCATGAGTGTTTGTGTCATTGGTTGAACATTTAGGTCATTTTCGTCCTTCCTACACTTGTTCTTGTCCAACTAGGGTTTTTAACCAATCTTGTGCATCCAATGAGTGTGTTTGTTTCACTAGATGAACATTTAGGTCATGTTCGTTCTCGCTAGGTTTGTTCTAGTCCAATTAGGGTTTTTAACCAATCTTGTGTATCCAATAGGTGTGTTTGTATCATTGGTCGAACATTTAGGTCATTTTCGTCCTACCTAGACTTATTCTTGTCGAACTAGGGTTTTTAACCAATCTTGTGCATCCAATAAGTTCATTTGTGTCATTGGATGAACATTAAAGTTATTATCGTCCTCCCTAGGCTTAATCTTGTCCAATTAGGGTTTTTAACCAATCTTGTGCATACAATAGGTGTGTTTGTGTCATTGGATGAACATTTAGGTCATTTTCGTCCTCCCTTGGCATATTCACGTCCAATTAGGGTTTTTAACCAATAATGTGCATCCAATAAGTTCATTTGCATCATTGGACGAACATTTAGGTCATTTTAGTCCTTCCTACACTTATTCTTGTCCAACTGGGGTTTTTAACCAATCTTGTGCATCCAATAGGAGTGTTTGTTTCACTGGATGAACATTTAGGTCATATTCGTCCTCCCTAGGTTTGTTCTAGACAGTTAGGACATTTTCGTCCTACCTAGACATATTCTTGTCCAATTAGGGCTTTTAACCAATCATGTGCATCCAATAAGTTCATTTGTGTCATTGGATGAACATTTAGGTCATTTTCGTCCTCCCTAGGTTTTTTCTAGTCCAATTAGGGTTTTTAACCAATCTTGTGCGTCCAATAGGTGTGTTAGTGTCATTGGATGAAAATGTAGGTCATTTTCGTCCTCCCTATGTTTATTCTAGACCAATTAGGGTTTTTAACCAATCTTGTGCATCCAATAGGTGTGTTTGTGTCATTGGTTGAACATTTAGGTCATTTTCGTCCTTCCTACACTTATTCTTATCCAACTAGGGTTTTTAACCAATCTTGTGCATCCAATAGGTGTGTTTGTGTCATTGGTTGAACATTTAGGTCATTTTCGTCCTTCCTACACTTATTCTTATCCAACTAGGGTTTTTAACCAATCTTGTGCATCCAATAGGTGTGTTTGTGTCATTGGTTGAACATTTAGGTCATTTTCGTCCTTCCTACACTTATTCTTATCCAACTAGGGTTTTTAACCAATCTTGTGCATCCAATATGTGTGTTTGTGTCATTGGATGAATATTTAGGTCATTTTCGTCATCCCTTGGCTTATTCTTGTTCAATTAGGCTTTTTAACCAATCATGTGCATCCAATAAGTTCATTTGTGTCATTGGATGAACATTTAGGTCATTTTCGTCCTTCCTACACTTATTCTTGTCAAACTAGGGTTTTTAACCAATCTTGTGCATCCAATAGGTGTGTTTGTTTCACTAGATGAACATTTAGGTCATATTCGTCCTCCGTAGGTTTATTCTAGTTCAATTAAGGTTTTTAACCAATCTTGTGCATACAACAGGTTGTTTGTGTCATTCGATGAACATTTAGGTCATTTTCGTCCTCCCTATTTTATTCTAGTCCAATTAGGGTTCTTAACCAATCTTGTGCATCCAATAGGTGTGTTTGTGTCATTAGTTGAACATTTAGGTCATTTTCGTGCTTCCTACACTTATTCTTGTCAAACTAGGGTTTTTAACCAATCTTGTGCATCCATGAGGTGTGTTTTTGTCATTGGATGAACATTTAGGTCATATTTATCCTCCCTAGGTTTGTTCTAGTCCAATTAGGGTTTTTAACCATTCTTGTGCATCCAATAGGCGTGTTTGTGTCATTGGATGAACATTTAGGTCATTTTTGTCCTACCTAGACTTATTCTTGTCCAACTAGGGGTTTTAACTAATCTTGTGCATCCAATAAGTTTATTTGTGTCATTTGGATGAACATTTAGGTCATTTTCGTCCTTCCTACACTTATTCTTCTCCAACTAAGGTTTTTAAGCAATCTTGTGCATCCAATAGGTGTGTTTGTATCATTGGATGAATAGTTAGGACATTTTCGTCCTACCTAGACATATTCTTGTCCAATTAGGGTTTTTAACCAATCATGTGCATCCAATAAGTTCATTTGTGTCATTGGATGAACATTTAGGTCATTTTCGTCCTCCCTAGGTTTATTCTAGTCCAATTAGGGTTTTTAACCCATCTTGTGCATCCAATAGGTGTGTTTGTGTCATTGCATGAACATTTAGGTCATTTTCGTCGTATATAGACTTATTTTTATTGAACTAGGGTTTTTAACCAATCTTGTGCATCCAATAAGTTCATTTGTGTCATTGGATGAACATTTAGGTCATTTTCGTCCTCCCTAGGTTTATTCTAGTCCAATTAGGGTTTTTAACCCATCTTGTGCATCCAATAGGTGTGTTTGTGTCATTGGATGAACATTCAGGTCATTTTCGTCCTACCTAGACTTATTCTTGTCCAACTAGGGTTTTTAACCAATCTTGTGCATCCAATAAGTTCATTTGTGTCATTGGATGAACATTTAGGTCCTTTTCGTCCTTCCTACACTTATTCTTGTCCAACTATGGTTTTTAACCAATCTTGTACATCCAATAGGTGTGTTTGTTTCACTGGATAAACATTTAGGTCATATTCGTCCTCCCTAGGTTTGTTCTAGTCCAATTACGGTTTTTAACCAATCTTGTGCATCCATTAGGTGTGTTTGTATCATTTGATGAACATTTAGGTCATTTTCGTCCTACCTAGACTTATTCTTGTCCAATTACGGTTTTTATCCAATCTTGTGCATCCAATAGGTGTGTTTGTATCGTTGGAAGAACATTTAGGTCATATTCGTCCTCCCTAGGTTTGTTCTAGTCCAATTACGGTTTTTATCCAATCTTGTGCATCCAATAGGTGTGTTTGTATCGTTGGAAGAACATTTAGGTCATATTCGTCCTCCCTAGGTTTGTTCTAGTCCAATTACGGTTTTTATCCAATCTTGTGCATCCAATAGGTGTGTTTGTATCGTTGGAAGAACATTTAGGTCATATTCGTCCTCCCTAGGTTTGTTCTAGTCCAATTACGGTTTTTATCCAATCTTGTGCATCCAATAGGTGTGTTTGTATCGTTGGAAGAACATTTAGGTCATATTCGTCCTCCCTAGGTTTGTTTTAGTCCAATTAGGGTTTTTAACCAATCTTGTGCATCCAATAGGTGTGTTTGTATCGTTGGAAGAACATTTAGGTCATTTTCGTCCTACCTAGACTTATTCTTGTCGAACTAGGGTTTTTAACCAATCTTGTGCACCCAATAAGTTCATTTGTGTCATTGGATGAACATTTAGGTCATTTTCGTCCTCCGTAGTCTTATTCTAGTCCAATTAGGGTTTTTAACCAATCTTGTGCATCCAATAGGTGTGTTTGTATCATTGGATGAACTTTTAGGTCATTTTCATCCTACCTAGACTTATTCTTGTCGAACTAGGGTTTTTAACCAATCATGTGCATCCAATAAGTTCATTTGTGTCATTGGATGAACATTTTGGTCATTTTCGTCCTCCCTAGGTTTATTCTAGTCCAATTAGGGTTTTTAACCAATCTTGTGCATACAATAGGTGTGTTTGTGTCATTGGATGAACATTAAGGTCATTTTCGCCCTCCCTAGGTATGTTCTAGTCCAATTAGGGTATTTAACCAATCTTGCGCGTCCAATAGGTGTGTTTGTATCATTGGATGAACATTTAGGTCATTTCGTCCTACCTAGACTTATTCTTGTCCAACTAGGGGTTTTAACCAATCTTGTGCATCCAATAAGTTTATTTGTGTCATTTGGATGAACATTTAGGTCATTTTCGTCCTCCCTTGGCTTATTCTTGTCCAATTAAGGTTTTTAACCAATCTTGTGCATCCAATGGGTGTGTTTGTTTCACTGGATGAACATTTAGGTCATATTCGTCCTCCCTAGGCTTGTTCTGGTCCAATTAGGGTTTTTAACCAATCATGTGCGTCCAATAGGTGTGTTTGTGTCATTGGACGAACATTTAGGTCATTTTCGTCCTACCTACACTTATTCTTGTCGAACTAGGGTTTTTAACCAATCTTGTGCATCCAATAAGTTTATTTGTGTCATTTGGATGAACATTTAGGTCATTTTCGTCCTCCTTAGGTTTATTCTAGTCCAATTAGGGTTTTTAACCAATCTTGTGCATCCAATAGGTGTGTTTGTATCATTGGATGAACATGTAGGTCATTTTCGTCCTACCTAGACATATTCTTGTCGAACTAGGGTTTTTAACCAATCTCGTGCATCCAATAAGATTATTTGTGTCATTGGATGAACATTTAGGTCATTTTCGTCCTCCTTAGGTTTATTCTAGTCCAATTAGGGTTTTTAACCAATCTTGTGCATCCAATATGTGTGTTTGTGTTATTGGATGAACATTTAGGTCATTTCGTCCTACCTAGACTTATTCTTGTCGAACTAGGGTTTTTAACCAATCTTGTGCATCCAATATGTGTGTTTGTGTTATTGGATGAACATTTAGGTCATTTCGTCCTACCTAGACTTATTCTTGTCGAACTAGGGTTTTTAACCAATCTTGTGCATCCAATATGTGTGTTTGTGTTATTGGATGAACATTTAGGTCATTTTTGTCCTACCTAGACATATTCTTGTCCAACTAGTTTTTTTAACCAATCTAGTGCATCCAATAAGTTCATTTGTGCAATTGGATGAACATTTAGGTAATTTTCGTCCTCCCTAGGTTTATTCTGGTCCAATTAGGGTTTTTAACCAATCTTGTGCATACAATATGTGTGTTTGTGTCATTGGATAAACATTTAGGTCATTTTCGTCCTCCCTATGTTTATTCTAGTCCAATTAGGGTTTTTAACCAATCTTGTGCATACAATATGTGTGTTTGTGTCATTGGTTGAACATTTAGGTCATTTTCGTCCTCCCTAGGTTTATTCTTGTCCAACTAGGGGTTTTAACCAATCTTGTGAATCCAATAAGTTCATTTGTGTCATTGGATAAACATTTAGGTCATTTTCGTCCTCCCTATGTTTATTCTAGTCAAATTAAGGTTTTTAACCAAACTTGTGTATCCAGTAGGTGTGTTTGTGTCATTAGTTGAACATTTAGGTCATTTTCGTCCTTCCGACACTTATTCTTGTCAATCTAGGGTTTTTAACCAATCTTGTGCATCCATCAGGTGTGTTTGTGTCATTGGATGAACATTTAGGTCATTTTCGTCCTTCCTAGGTTTATTCTAGTCCAATTAGGGTTTTTAACCAATCTTGTGCATCCAATAGGTGTATTT
>NW_027339568.1:6947-7729 GCF_000331145.2 Cicer arietinum | reverse complement strand
GTTTGTGTCATTGGATGAACATTTAGGTCATTTTCGTCCTCCCTATGTTTATTCTAGTCCAATTAGGGTTCTTAACCAACCTTGTGCATCCAATAGGTGTATTTGTGTCATTAGATGAACATTTAGGTCATTTTCGTGCTTCCTACACTTATTCTTGTCAAACTAGGGTTTTTAACCAATCTTGTGCATCCATGAGGTGTGTTTTTGTCATTGGATGCACATTTAGGTCATTTTCATCCTCCCTAGGTTTCTTCTAGTCCAATTAGGGTTTTTAAGCATTCTTGTGCATCCAATAGGTGTGTTTGTGTCATTGGATGAACATTTAGGTCATTTTCGTCCTTCCTAGGTTTATTCTAGTCCAATTAGGGTTTTTAACCCATCTTGTGCATCCAATAGGTGTATTTGTGTCATTGGATGAACATTTAGGTCATTTTCGTCCTTCCTAGGTTTATTCTAGTCCAATTAGGGTTTTTAACCCATCTTGTGCATCCAATAGGTGTATTTGTGTCATTGGATGAACATTTAGGTCATTTTCGTCCTACATAGAATTATTCTTGTCGAACCAGGGTTTTTAACCAATCTTGTGCATCCAATAAGTTCATTTGAATCATTGGATGAACATGTAGGTCATTTTCGTCCTCCCTAGGTTTATTCTAGTCCAATTAGGGTTTTTAACCAATCTTGTGCATCCAATAGGTGTGTTTGTGTCATTGGATGAACATTTAGGTCATTTTCGTCCTACCTAGACTTATTCTTGTCCAACTAGGGTTTTTAACCAATCT
>NW_027339568.1:5645-6086 GCF_000331145.2 Cicer arietinum | reverse complement strand
AACATTTAAGTCCTTTTCGTCCTACCTAGACTTATTCTTGTCCAACTAGGGTTTTTAACCAATCTTGTGCATCCAATAAGTTCGTTTGTGTCATTGGATGAACATTTAGGTCATTTTCGTCCTCCCTAAGTTTATTCTAGTCCAATTAGGGATCTTAACCAATCTTGTGCATCCAATAGGTGCGTTTGTGTCATTAGTTGAACATTTAGGTCATTTTCGTGCTTCCTACACTTATTCTTGTCAAACTAGGGTTTTTAACCAATCTTGTGCATCCAAGTGGTGTGTTTTTGTCATTGGATGAACATTTAGGTCATTTTCATCCTTCCTTGGTTTTTTCTAGTCCAATTAGGGTTTTTAACCATTCTTGTGCATCCAATAGGTGTGTTTGTGTCATTGGATGAATATTTAGGTCATTTTCGTCCTACCTAGACTTCTTCTTGT
>NW_027339568.1:0-4647 GCF_000331145.2 Cicer arietinum | reverse complement strand
AATAGGTGTGATTGGATGAACATTTAGGTCATTTTCGTCCTACCTAGACTTCTTCTTGTCCAACTAGGGTTTTTAACCAATCTTGTGCATCCAATAAGTTTATTTGTGTCATTTGGATGAACATTTAGGTCATTTTCGTCCTTCGTACACTTATTCTTGTCCAACTATGGTTTTTAACCAATCTTCTGCATCAAATAGGTGTGTTTGTGTCATTGGATGAACATCTAGGTCATTTTCGTCCTCCCTTGGCTTATTCATGTCCAATGAGGGTTTTTAACTAATCTTGTGCATACAATATGTGTGTTTTTGTCGTTGGATGAACATTTAGGTCATTTTCATCCTCCCTTGGCTTATTCTTGTCCAATTAGGGTTTTTAACCAATCACGTGCGTCCAATAAGTTCATTTGTGTCATTGGATGAACATTTTGGTCATTTTCGTCCTACCTAGACTTATTCTTGTCGAACTAGGGTTTTTAACCAATCTCGTGCATCCAATAAGTTAATTTGTGTCATTGGATGAACATTTTGGTCATTTTCGTCCTCCCTAGGTTTATTCTAGTCCTTTTAGGGTTTTTAACGAATCTTGTGCATACAGTAGGTGTGTTTGTGTCATGGGATGTACATTTAGGTCATTTTCGTCCTACCTATACTTATTCTTGTAGAACTAGGGTTTTTAACAAATCTCAATCATCCAATAAGTTCATTTGTGTCATTGGATGAAACATTTAGGTCATTTTCGTCCTTCGTACACTTATTCTTGTCCAACTAGGGTTTTTAACCAATCTTGTGCATCCAATGGGTGTGTTTGTTTCACTGGATGAACATTTCGGTCATATTCGTCCTCCCTAGGTTTGTTCTAGTCCAATTAGGGTTTTTAACCTATCTTGTGCATCCAATGGGTGTGTTTGTTTCACTGGATGAACATTTCGGTCATATTCGTCCTCCCTAGGTTTGTTCTAGTCCAATTAGGGTTTTTAACCTATCTTGTGCATCCAATGGGTGTGTTTGTTTCACTGGATGAACATTTCGGTCATATTCGTCCTCCCTAGGTTTGTTCTAGTCCAATTAGGGTTTTTAACCTATCTTGTGCATCCAATGGGTGTGTTTGTTTCACTGGATGAACATTTCGGTCATATTCGTCCTCCCTAGGTTTGTTCTAGTCCAATTAGGGTTTTTAACCTATCTTGTGCATCCAATGGGTGTGTTTGTTTCACTGGATGAACATTTCGGTCATATTCGTCCTCCCTAGGTTTGTTCTAGTCCAATTAGGGTTTTTAACAAATCTTGTGCATCTAATAGGTGTGTTTGTATCATTGGATGAACATTTAGGTCTTTTTCGTCCTACCTAGACTTATTCTTGTCCAACTAGGGTTATTAACCAATCTTGTCCATCCAATAGGTGTGTTTGTTATTCTTGTAGAACTAGGGTTTTTAACCAATCATGTGCATCCAATAAGTTCATTTGTGTCATTGGATGAACATTTAGGTCATTGTCGTCCTTCCTACACTTATTCTTGTCCAACTAGGGTTTTTAACCAATCTTGTGCATCCAATAGGTGTGTTTGTTTCACTGGACGAACATTTAGGTCATATTCGTCCTCCCTTGGTTTGTTTTAGTCCAATTAGGGTTTTTAACCAATCTTGTGCATCCAATAGGTGTGTTTGTATCATTGGATGAACATTTAGGTCATTTTCATCCTACCTAGATTTATTCTTGTCGAACTAGGGTTTTTAACCATTCATGTGCATCCAACAAGTTCATTTGTGTCATTGGATGAACATTTAGGTCATTTTCGACCTCCCTAGGCTTATTCTTGTCCAATTAGGGTTTTTAACCAATCTTGTGCATACAATAAGTGTGTTTTTGTCATTGGATGAACTTTTAGGTCATTTTCATCCTCCCTTGGCTTATTCTTGTCCAATTAGGGTATTTAACCAATCATGTGCATCCAATAAGTTCATTTGTGTTATTGGATGAACATTTTGGTCATTTTTGTCCTACCTAGACTTGTTCTTGTCCAACTAGGGTTTTTAACCAATCTTGTGCATCTAATAAGTTCGATTTGGTTCATTGAATGAACATTTAGGTCATTTTCGTCCTTCCTACACTTATTCTTGTCCAACTAGGGTTTATAACCAATCTTGTGCAACCAATAGGAGTGTTGGTTTCACTGGATGAACATTTAGGTCATATTCGTCCTCCCTAGGTTTGTTCTAGTCCAATTAGGGTTTTTAACCAATCTTGTGCATCCAATAGGTGTGTTTGTATCATTTAATGAACATTTTGGTCATTTTCGTCCTACCTAGACTTATTCTTGTCGAACTAAGGATTTTAACCAATCTCGTGCAACCAATATGTTCATTTGTGTCATTGGATGAACATTTAGGTCATTTTCGTCCTCCCTAGGTTTGTTCTAGTCCAATTAGGGTTTTTAACCAATCTTGTGCATCCAATAGGTGTGTTTGTGTCATTGGATGAACATTTAGGTCATTTTCGTCCTACATAGACTTACTCTTCTCCAACTAGGGTTTTTAACCAATCTTGTGCATCCAATACGTTCATTTGTGTCATTGGATGAACATTAAGGTCGGTTTCGTCCTCCCTATGTTTATTCTAGTCGAATTACGGTTTTTAACCAATCTTGTGCATCCAATAGGTGTGTTTGTGTCATTAGTTGAACATTTAGCTCATTTTCGTCCTTCCGACACTTATTCTTGTCAAACTAGGGTTTTTAACCAATCTTGTGCATCCATGAGGTGTGTTTGTGTCATTGGATGAACATTTAGGTCATTTTCGTCCTACATAGACTTACTCTTCTCCAACTAGGGTTTTTAACCAATCTTGTGCATCCATGAGGTGTGTTTGTGTCATTGGATGAACATTTAGGTCATTTTCGTCCTCCCTATGTTTATTCTAGTCTAATTTGGGTTCTTAACCAATCTTGTGCTTCCAATAGGTGTGTTTGTGTCATTAGTTGAACATTTAGGTCATTTTCGTGCTTCCTACACTTATTCTTGTCAAACTAGGGTTTTTAACCAATCTTGTGCATCCATGAGGTGTATTTTTGTCATTGGATGAACATTTAGGTCATTTTCATCCTCCCTTGGTTTGTTCTAGTCCATTTAGGGTTTTTAACCATTCTTGTGCATCCAATAGGTGTGTTTGTGTCATTGGATGATCATTTAGGTCATTTTCGTCCTACCTAGACTTATTCTTGTCCAACTAGGGTTATTAACCAATCTTGTGCATCCAATAAGTTAATTTGTGTCATTTGCATGAACATTTAGGTCATTTTCGTCCTTCCTACACTTATTCTTGTCCAACTAAGGTTTTTAACCAATCTTGTGCATCCAATAGGTGTGTTTGTGTCATTGGATGAACATTTAGGTCATTTTCGTCCTCCCTAGATTTATTCTAGTCCAATTAGGGTTTTTAACCCATCTTGTGCATCCAATAGGTGTGTTTGTGTCATTGGATGAACATTTAGGTCATTTTCGTCCTACATAGACTTATTCTTGTCGAACTAGGGTTTTTAACCAATCTTGTGCACCCAATAAGTTCATTTGTGTCATTGGATGAACATGTAGGTCATTTTCGTCCTCCCTAGGTTTATTCTAGTCCAATTAGGGTTTTTAACCAATCTTGTGCATCCAATAGGTGTGTTTGTGTCATTGGATGAACATTTAGGTCATTATCGTCCTTCCTAGGTTTGGTCTAGTCCTATTAAGGTTTTTAACCAATCTTGTGCATCTAATATGTGTGTTTGTGTCATTGGATGAACATTTAGGACATTTTCATCCTACCTAGATTTATTCTTGTCGAACTATGGTTTTTATCCAATCTTGTGCATCCAATAAGTTCATTTGTGTCATTGGATGAACATTAAGGTCATTTTCGTCCTTCCTACACTTATTCTTGTTTACTTCATTTGTGTCATTGGATGAACATTTAGGTCATTTTCATCCTTCCTACACTTATTCTTGTCCAACTAGGGTTTTTTACCAATGTTGTGCATCCAATAGGTGTGTTTGTTTCACTGGATGAACATTTAGGTCAGATTCGTCCTCCCTAGTTTTGTTCTAGTCCAATTAGGGTTTTTAACCAATCTTTTGAATCCAATAGGTATGTTTGTATCATTGGATGAACATTTAGGTCATTTTCGTCCTACCTAGACTTATTCTTGTCCAACAAGGGTTTTTAACCAATCTTGTGCATCCAATAATTTCATATGTGTCATTGGATGAACATTTATGTCATTTTCGTCCTTCCTACACTTATTCTTGTCCAACGAGGGTTTTTAACCAATCTTGTGCATCCAATAGGTGTGTTTGTTTCACTGGATGAACATTTAGGTCATATTCGTCCTCCCTAGGTTTGTTCTAGTCCAATTAGGGTTTTTAACCAATCTTGTGCATCCAATAGGTGTGTTTGTATCATTGGATGAACATTTAGGTTATTTTCATCCTACCTAGACTTATTCTTGTCGAACTGGGGTTTTTAACCAATCTTGTGCATTCAATAAGTTTATTTGTGTCATTGGATGAACATTTAGGTCATTTTCGTACTCTCTAGTCTTATTCTTCTCCAATTAGGGTTTTTAACCAATCTTGTGCGTACAATAGGTGTGTTTGTGTCATTGGATGAAT
>NW_027339567.1:0-4417 GCF_000331145.2 Cicer arietinum | reverse complement strand
ACCTTCTTCCAAACTCAATTCGACAAGTTGACCACCTCTATCGACACTCGCTTCACCACTATTAAAACTACTATTGCACGCAATCATGACGCACTATCTCAAGACATTAGTCAATTATCCGACAAACTTGATCATTTCCACATTCCGACAGAATTTGATTAAGTCTTTAACTTTTGTACTAAGTTAACTTTTTGCATTCTGTGTTATTGTAATATTTGCTTTATGAACTCCTTTGTCGTTTTAATTCTGGTATGTTTTGTATTACTCGTTTTAGGACTTATTATGTATTCATTTTTATGATCTTCTAACTTAATTTCCATTACTGCTATTCTTGTTTCCTTCTATGTCTTTTGTGTATGTCTTTACTCGCACCGTGTATGTCTCTTTGTTTTCTTCTTCTTTTTGATCATGTCAAAAGGGGGAGAAAATTTGGTGTTGTTGTTGCATTTCAAACCTTGTAGGCACTCAAAAACAATTTTCAAATCATCACATACAACGGGGGAGTATGCACCTATTACGGGGGAGCAAAGATTTCAACATCACACTCTCTTCACAACAACGTTTTGTCATAATCAAAAAGGGGGAGAATGTAAACTACATGTTTTTGATGACGACAAGACCACCAACTATGGACAATGCAGCAAGATCAAAAAGAAGATCAAACCATCTTGAATGAGCTTCCAAATCCAAATAATAAATGAGTAAATATAAAGGTATATGATACAAATCAATAGTTCAAATACTTGAGAACAATTCATATTTACATATGCATTTAACATGTTTTCAAAAATCATAAACAACATTAACAAATCATTTAAAATCATATTTTTGACAATTTGCATAAGTGTATTCGAATACACCATGTTGTATTCGAATACAACTTAAGTCAGAAGCAAAACTTTAAAAGGTGTATTCGACTACACGCATCTGTAGTCGACTACAAGCTAAGTCAGTGGCCAAGTGTATTCGACTACACCCATCTGTAGTCGACTACATGCTAAGTCAGTAGCCAAATGTATTCGACTACACTCATATGTAGTCGAATACAAGTTAAGTCAGAGGCTAAAATACATTGATCTGTATTCGACTACACTGATGTGTATTCGAATACAAGGTGTAAAATTCGAATTTTTTAAACGTTACAAAGATGTGTATTCGAATACACATATACTGTATTCGAATACACCTGGAAACATTACAATTTTTCAGATCTGGAATGCCTCTAGAACATTGTAATTTTTCATCAAACCTCTTGGATCAATGGCCACGAATCTGAAAGGATGTTTTATGGAGTATAAATACCCCATAACTTCAGATCAAAAATCAACCATCCTTGAATTATTTCATTAAACAACTTTGAACAAAATTCTGATTTTTCTAAGTACTTGCATTAGATTTTCATATCATTCTAAAAGTTCTCAAGTACTTGAATTACTATTGAGTTGTTTATCAATATACCACATCTTAGATTTATTCAAACCTTATTGTATCATTTGTACAAGTAAGATAGTGGTGTGCTATCTTAGAAGTATTGTTAGAAGTTTTGTAGCAAGAATCCCAGGGTGGGAGTTGTACATTTTCTGACAAGTATTGGATTAATCTCTTGTGGTGTGCAAGAGGACTGGACGTACCCTTGGTTATAAGGGGAACCAGGATAAATCTTAACGTGTTCATTTACTTACTGCAAATTTCATTAAGCCTTGTTCTTAAACTCAGAAAATCTGATTACCATATCACTAAAAACAAGAAAATTTACTAACACCTAATTCACCACCCCTCTTAGGCGTACTTTCATACTTACAGGGTTTAGGGTTTAGAGTTTGAGATTAAGGGTTAAGGTTTTAAGGTTTAGGGTTTAGGGTTAAGGGATTAGGGTTTAGGGTTTAGGGTTTCGGGTTTAGGTTTAGTAAAGGGCATAAGTCTCACTTATTCTAGTAAAGTGCTATGGTCTCAATGTATTCAACAGACAATAAAGTCCGTCGAATAAATCCATACGTCTCAATGGATTTAAATTTTAAGTCATTTTGGTTTTTGTCCATTTTAGTTTTTCTTCATTGTGCTTCGTCCAATTAGTGCATAAGTCAAAATGCATTAATCTTTTAGGTCATTTTGGTCTTTACTAGGTTAAGAGATTAGGATATAGGTTTTAGGTTTTAGGGTTTAGGGTTTAGTATTTAGCGTTTAGGGTGTAAGGGTCTTGGTCTATATTAGTCCATTTTGGTTCTTAATTAATGTAGGTCCTTTTAATATTTGTTATGTTTTAACATTTTACTATCAACGTAGTTCAACCTATAAGTGCAAAAATCTTAGTTGATTTAGATTTTAGGACTTTTTGGTTTTTGATATGTTTCTTTTTGTTGGATTTAGTTCTTTTTCATTGTAGTTCATTAAATAAATGGATATATTGTAGGGTTTAGTGTTTAGGGTTTAGAGTTTAGGGTTTTCGATTTAGGGTTTAGGGTTTAGGGTTTTTGTTTTTTGGTTTAGGGTTTAGGATTTAAGGTTTAGGGTTAAGGGTTAAGGGTTAAGGGTTAAGGGTTAAGGGTTAAGGGTTAAGGGTTAAGGGTTAAGGGTTAAGGGTTAAGGGTTAAGGGTTAAGGGTTAAGGGTTAAGGGTTAAGGGTTAAGGGTTAAGGGTTAAGGGTTAAGGGTTAAGGGTTAAGGGTTAAGGGTTAAGGGTTAAGGGTTAAGGGTTAAGGGTTAAGGGTTAAGGGTTAAGGGTTAAGGGTTAAGGGTTAAGGGTTAAGGGTTAAGGGTTAAGGGTTAAGGGTTAAGGGTTAAGGGTTAAGGGTTAAGGGTTAAGGGTTAAGGGTTAAGGGTTAAGGGTTAAGGGTTAAGGGTTAAAGGTTAAGGGTTAAGGGTTAAGGGTTTAAGGTTTAGAGTTTAGGGTTTAAGGTTTAAGGTTAAGGGTTAAGGGTTAAGGGTTAAGGGTTAAGGGTTAGGGGTTAAGGGTTAAGGGTTAAGGGTTAAAGGTTATGGGTTAAGGGTTAAGGGTTTAAGGTTTAGAGTTTAGGGTTTAAGGTTTAAGGTTTAGGGATTAGGGTTTAGGTTTAGGGTTAAGAGTCTAGGTCTATTCTAGTCCATTTTTGTTTAAATCAATGCATTTCATGAAATAAGTGCATAATTCTCAATGGATATAGATTTGAAGTCATATTGTTATTTATTAGGTGTTTTCTCGTCTACTTTATTTCTAAAACAATTTAGTTCGTCTAATAAATACAAAAGACTAAATGGCTTAGAAGTTGAGGTCATTTTGACTTTTGCTAAGGTTTTTATTTTGTCCATTTTAGTTGTTAATCAATGTAGTGCAACCAGTAAGTCCAAAAGTCTCATTTATTTTAGTAAAGTGCATAAGTCTCACTTATTCTAGTAAAGTGCAAAGTTCCCAATGTATTCAATAAACAATGAAGTCCGTTGAATAAATCCATAAGTCTCAATGGATTTAGAATTTAGGTCATTTTGGTTTTTGTCCATTTTAGTTTCTTTTTGTCCATTTTAGTTCTTCTTCATTGTAGTTCGTCCAATTAGTGCACAAGTCAAAATGGATTAATATTTTAGGTCATTTTGGTCTTTACTAGGTTAAGAGATTAGGATATAGGTTTTAGGTTTTAGGGTTTAGGGTTTTGTATTTAGCGTTTAGGGTGTAAGGGTCTTGGTCTATATTAGTCCATTTTAATATTTGTTATGTTTTAACATTTTACTATCAACGTAGTTCAACCTATAAGTGCAAAAATCTTATTTGATTTAGATTTTAGGACTTTTTCGTTTTTAATTTGTTTCTTTTTGTTGGATTTAGTTCTCTTTCAGTGTAGTTCATTCAATAAATGGATATATCGTAGGGTTTTGGGTTTTGTGTTTAGGGTTTAGAGTTTAGGGTTTTGGGTTTAGGGTTTAGGGTTTTTGGTTTAGGATTTAGGATTTAAGGTTTAGGGTTTAGAGTTTAGAGTTTAGGTTTTAGGGTTTAAAGTTTAGGGTTTAGGGTTCAGAGTTTAGGGTTTAGGGATTAGGGTTTAGCGTTTAGGGTTTAATGTTTAGGGTTTTGGATTTAGGGTTTAGGGTTTAGTATTTAGCGTTTAGTGTGTAAGGGTCTTGGTCTGTATTAGTCCATTTTGGTTCTTAATTAATGTAGGTCGTTTTAATATTTGTTATGTTTTAACATTTAATTATCAACGTAGTTCAACCTATTAGTGCAAAAATCTTAGTTTATTTACATTTTACGACTTTTTGGTTTTTGATATGTTTCTTTTTGTTGGATTTAGTTCTTTTTCATGGTAGTTCATTAAATAAATGGATATATTGTAGGGTTTAGGGTTTAGGATTAAGGGTTTAAGGTTTAGGGTTTAAGGTTTAGGGTTTAGGGTTTAGGGATTAGGGATTAGGGATTAGGGATTAGGGATTAGGGTTTAGGGATTAGGGAT
>NW_027339566.1:10239-11000 GCF_000331145.2 Cicer arietinum | reverse complement strand
ATCCTAATAACTCAAAGATAGAAAAAAAAATGTCGCACCTAATTAACTTTTAATGAAATATTTACTTGTATTTTTTGTTATGAAAAATAACTTTTATTTATGAAACAAATTAATTGTAAAATTATAAAAAAGAAGCTAAGTGTCTGAAACAGACTTGTTTTTTTTGTTTTCCTTTTTAAGGCCCAACTTAACATGAGCCCAAAATGACAAAAGGTTAAAAATTGGTAACTCTAAAAATACTTGCACACCTGAAGGCACAACAAGGCAGCCGTGTTTGCAGAAAGCACAAGTGCAGCGGCAGCAACTTGACGGAACCGGATACGGCCTGTGGGTTTGGTGACGTGGCAGACATCCTTAGCGGCTTGGATCTTCAAAACTTGATCATCCAACTTTAACTGCTCCAAGGTTTTCCATACGGCTGCCATCTTTATCATTGGCCTCCAAGGTTGTAAGAGAAAAATCTCCATCGCTCGAATTTGAGAGAGAGAGAGAGAGAGACGACACCAAAAAAAGGGTGACATTCGGTGCGACGCGATCGTGATACCATGTCGAAGAGGTTTGTGATTTCTAATCTTACTTTTATTTTTTATTCATAATGTTATCTTAAAAATAAAAACTACTTTTTTAATAACAAAAAAAAGATCATGCAGTTAAGATATGGATCGAACAAAATTATTGTACAAGATAAAAATACCTTGGCGTTTTCTGTTCGTTGATACCCTCTCTGGTTTCTCTTCTTCTCTTTCTTTATGCGTTTTTAG
>NW_027339566.1:0-239 GCF_000331145.2 Cicer arietinum | reverse complement strand
ACTTCCATTCCTTAGGTAAATCACCGGTTCTTATAGGTTCTACACAGTCAGATCTAGTTGGGGAGACAACTACAGGTTGTTCTAAAGGTTCAGACTCTACAACTTCATCCAAAAAGTCATCAACCATAGGAGGAGTTTTGTTCAAGTTTTCTGTAAATAATTCATCAAACTTTACATGAACTGACTCTTCTATGGTCTTTGTTATTTTTTTGTAGATTCTATAGGCCTTACTAGTTTGG
>NW_027339565.1:21759-22000 GCF_000331145.2 Cicer arietinum | reverse complement strand
ATGCAATGTACTTTTTTCTCATCAATGAAGGATTTGCTATTTTGTTTATCGATTCTCATATTCTTCTTTCATTAATAATTCGTGCAAGACTTATGATTCCCCAACATCCAAAAAAATAAAAAATAATTGCATTTTCATTCCATTCATGTTTAATACATACTCATAATTTTTTTATTTTAAAAAAAAAACACAGAAAAAAATCAATAAAGCTGTTTCCCCGACACCCTTATCGGACTCGTGC
>NW_027339565.1:11433-11759 GCF_000331145.2 Cicer arietinum | reverse complement strand
CAATGATGATCAAAATAAATGAAAAATTGAAAAGAAATAAATTGATGGTCATAAAAATCAATGTAATGATGATCAAAATAAATGAAAAAAAACCAAAAATAAATTCATTGATGGTCATAAAAATCAGAATAATGGTGATCAATTGAATAGAAAAGAAAACCGAAGAAATGAATCAATAGCAATAAGAATCGGTATAATTGTGGCCAATTAAAAGAAAAGAAACCAACAAAAATAGATTAATGGTAATCAATTGACAATTATTCTTTTGTCTTTTGAAATCTATACCCAAAAGTCTATAAATAGTCGGCCACAAGAAGACAAAAGGG
>NW_027339565.1:10640-11230 GCF_000331145.2 Cicer arietinum | reverse complement strand
TTTTTTAAAGAATCGTTTAATCCTAAAATTGTTTTCTTTGCAACACAAAAAATAATAATAAAAAATATAACTAATTGATGTTTATAGGTCGAAAAAATAAATTTCATCATATTGTAATATAATATTCATAATACGTCTTTATCAACTAAAAAAAATCATAACAACAGATAAATGTTTTCGCCCTTAGGATTAGAATTAATGGTCGCGGCCGCCGGATGAAATTCATCCTCGCTCGCCGCACCATATTACTCACTCTCAATCGTGGGTGGCCTTTGTGTCGCGACATATCCGACAACGTACGAGCAAATAATTTAACATATTATTTCACCGTCGTGTCCATCTGTCTCATTCACATACCGCCACATTACGTTATTGTTTTAAAAGAAGAATTAATTTTCTTTCTTTACTTTAAAACAAATATAGAAAATATAATCCATGAATAAATATTATTATTATTATCATTATTATTACTATTATTACATTTTTTTATTTTTTTGATACATATATAAATAAAAAATAATAATAATATCTGTCAACACATCAATATTTTCTACCCAAGAACTACGTGAGTTTTGATTTCCCTATTGCAC
>NW_027339565.1:0-640 GCF_000331145.2 Cicer arietinum | reverse complement strand
CGAGCCAAAATCCAAAACATATAAAATACATAAAGTGTACTTTAAAATTATGGGTCTTACAGAAGATGTTATCGCCACTGAGATAAAGAAGGGAATAGCAGCTCTAAATATACAACCCCCAGTAGCCCCTGTCAAATTACTAAAGCAGACTAGCTGTAACCTTTGTGGAGGAGCACATAAAACTGGAGCTTGTGAAACACTGGATGACAATGAGTTAGACGAACTAATCTCAAGACATTAGTCAATTATCAGACAAACTTGATCATTTCCACATTCCGACAGAATTTGATTAAGTCTTTCCTTATGTTACTGTCATATTTGCTTTTTGAACTCCTTTGTCGTTTTAATTCTGGTGTATTTTGTATTACTCGTTTCGGGACTTGTTATGTATTCACTTCTATGATATTCTGACTTAATTTCCATTTCTGCTATTCTTGTTCCCTTATATGCCTTTTGTGTATGATTTTGCTCGCAACGTGTATGTCTCTTTTTCTTTTCTATTCTTCTTCTTTTTGATCATGTCAAAAGGGGGAGAAAATTTGGTGTTGTTGTTGCATTTCAAACCTTGTAGGCACTCAAAAACAATTTTCAAATCATCACATACAACGGGGGAGTATGCACCTATTACGGGGGAGCAAAG
>NW_027339564.1:0-1000 GCF_000331145.2 Cicer arietinum | reverse complement strand
TGAGGATGTGGGTGAAGGTGCTGGTGATGGAAGGGTGCCAAGGGGTTGTCGATCCTCATCCTCCTCCACTTGAAGAGGATGATGAAGAATATGAGTTTGGTGAGGGTGCTGGTGCTGATATTGCTGCTGGTGAGGATGTGGGTGAAAGTGATGGAAGGGTGCCAAGGGGTGGTCAGTGGGCAAGGGTTGAAAGGGTGCAGAGAAATCGAATTCCTGTGCATCGCCTTTCTTCTCCGTATTTCTGCAGAGGAAGAACTATAAGAAGACCACAGGGACACTCTCAAATTCCCCTCGAAGTTGTCGATCCTCATCCTCCTCCACCTCAAGAGGATGATGAAGAATATGAGTTTGGTGAGGCTACCGGTGAGGCTACCGGTGAGGCTGAGGCGCATGAGGCGCCTATTGTGGTTGAGCCTGCCTGTGAGGGTGTTGGTGCTGATATTGCTGCTGGTGAGAATGTGGGTGAGGCTGAGGCGCATGAGGCGCCTGTTGTTGTGGTTGAGCCTGCCGGTGAGGGTGCTGGTGCTTATTGCTGCTGCTGATGAGGATGTGGGTGAAGGTGCTGGTGATGGAAGGGTGACAAGGGGTGGTCAGTGGGCAAGGGTTGAAAGGGTGCAGAGGAATCGAATTCCTGTGCATCGCCTTTCTTCTCCGTATTTCCGCGGAGGAAAAACTATAAGAAGACCACAGGGACACTCTCAAATTCCCCTCGAAGTTTTCGATCCTCATCCTCCTCCACCTCAAGAGGATGATGAAGAATATGAGTTTGGTGAGGGTGAGGGTGAGGCTACCGTTGAAGGCGAGGCTGCCAGTGAAGGCGAGGCTACCGGTGAGGCTAAGGCGCCTGCTGTTGTGGTTGAGCCTGCTGGTGATGGTGCTGGTGCTGGTACTGATGTTTCTGGTGAGTTGGGTGAAGGTGCTGGTGATGGAAGGATGCCAAGGGTGGTCAATGGGCAAGGGTTGAAAGGGTGCAGAGGAATAGAAATCCGGTGCATAGCTT
>NW_027339563.1:0-24299 GCF_000331145.2 Cicer arietinum | reverse complement strand
AGGTGATCTTGATTCTAGAAAGTCTACTTCTGGTTATATGATGACGTTTGCAATAAAGGTTACAAAAGGGTGTTGCTTTATCCACTATTGAAGGTGAGTACATTGCAGCAACTGAAGCTTCCAAAGAACTCTTGTGGATGAAGAAATTCCTACATGAGTTAGGTCTCAAGCAAGACAAGTTTGTGTTATTCCGTGACAGTCAGAATGTGATCCATCTCAGCAAGAATCTGACTTTTCGTGCAAAGTTGAAGCGTATTGAAGTGATGTAACATTGGATACGAGATGCACTGAAAATGAAGTCATTTTTAATTGAGAAGATTCATACTGACGAGAATGGTTTAGATATGATGACAAAGACCTTGTCTGTTTCAAAGATGATATATTGTAGAAAAAAGGCCGACATGGCTGAGCAGTACCTTCCCATTTGAGTCGTGAGGGGGAGATTTGTTGGGTGGACTCACTCCCCAAGTGGAACCCACCAAATTTTATTAATATTATTATTATTAGTATTAATATTGTTATTATTGAAAAAAAAAAGTTTTAATGGGCTTGACCCATGTGAAGGAAATAAAAGGGATTTAGAAATCCCTAAGGAGTAAGGAAGAACGGCATCCAAAGAAGAAAAATAAGGGTTTGGTTCCGGTGGTGGTAACAGATGTGTAGCAAACTTGCTCCGTTTGATCTACAAATTTAATATGTTATTCCTACCACTGCCACTGAGTTTATTATTTTTAATATACAGTTTGAGTAATTTTACCTTCTCTAAGAGTTACTTTGGCAAACCAACTTTAGTGGAAGTTGTTATAAGGTTGTTATTGTTGATTGATCTTCAATATTGTTATTAGGTAGACTTTGGTATACCCATTAATTATTATAGTGAATGTTTTTACTGGACGAGGTCCCTTGGTGTTTATTCTCTCAATTGGAGGTAAATTTTCCACATTAAAATTGTGTTTTGTCTCATATTTAATTTTCTGCCAATTATTTTTGCTTGTGTAATTGTATTTTCTATTTGGCTCTTTAGTGGAGAAAAAATATTAGTTATCTCTAATTATCTCTTGTTTTTCCCAACAAATGATAAGGGCGGATTTGGCTGTGTAAAACTTGGCTTTGAACCCTAGTATTTATACAATATTAGTGTTGAATAAGCCAAAACCATTGGAAGTCATAGATACAATATGACATATTATAACAAAAATACTATTTAGAAATGCATGGTTGTAGCATCCATTGCTATTTGGAGAAAAAGGCTTTGAGAGATAATATTGGGCTAAAGCTAACCTAACGGAAAGTAAACATTTCTATTATATTCAAACGCATGAAAGTAAGTACCTCTCAACAAATTAATTAAAATAACATGAGTCGAACAAAAAATACAACCCAAAATATAATGTTCATTTATATTTTAATGAATTTTTGTAAAAAAAGAATAATATTGTTAACATTTTAAAACATAAAAGGTAAAATTGTTTAAGTAAAATTAAATAAAGGACTAAATCTGAAAAAAAAAAAGATAAAAAAAACTAAAGTGTTATCTAAAATTAAAAAGTATATGTAAAAAGCTTAAGTGATAGTAATTGTAAAAGCTTAATTGATAAAAGTAAAAAGGTGAACATTAATTTTTATTTTTGAGAAAAATTGGGAGATCTATATGTTAAAATATTATAAATAATTAGATTAGATGGGCTGTAGGTATTCCAGCCTGTTAGCATTATTGTAAATTAGGATTGTTTAATACTCTTTGTCTGTATAAAGAAATTCCGTTGTGTAGTTAAAACACACGGGTTATTCAATATGTCTAGCAATACTCTTTATATTCAACAAATACTCTTTATATTCAACATGATATCTAGAGCCTATTTAGAGACAACCCTAATTGTCAACTACCCGGTGAACCCACTCTCTCAAGGATAAGCTCATTAAGTCCACCATTACACGACAAATTCTTGTGTACAAGAAGAGTTTTCTAAGAATATCATGACAAATTATTTCAATGAGCACAGTCCATAAATTCTATTCACAACATCAAAATAACAAGCAAGCAAAATCTAACAGGCTAGGAGAATGTCGATGAACATTTTTTACAAGGAACAAAGCATTGCAAATGATGTGAATGCTAATTACCATTGCATTGCAGGCATCAGGATAATCAATCTTTGCATCCCTAATTATCTGCTTTGCCATATCAATATTAGCAGACTTGTCAACATATACATGACAAATTCCATCTGCATAACAAAAACACATAAAATAATTTCAATAGAAGTCGTAGTTTTTCTTACATGTTTACACATATGAAATTTATATGTGATACAATACCAGCATGACCAAGAACTGGAATTCTTGTTGACTCCTTGATTTGAGAAACAAGCCTATTACTGCCTCTAGGGACCACAAGATCTATCACATCATCAAGTTGTGGCAAAGTATATTAATTAGTGAAAATCATCACAAAAATATAATTATGAGGATTTTAACTTGTAATATATACCTTAAGTAGATCTGGAATTTGATCCCTTGAAGTCACAAGCCCAATGAGTTTGTCGCCAACTATATCTGGCATGACTGAAGTAATCACCTACAACAAAGAAGAAATATATATGTAAAGATGGAAACTTAATTATACCAAAAATGATGATCTAGATTGACCTGAAAAAACTAAAGCCTCAACTAATAAAATAAATGGATAAACCTTGTGTAAGGCAGCATTTGATCTTCGGCCTTCATTTCCTCCTTTAAGTAATAAACCATTCCCACTTCGAATTGCCAATGCAGCAATCTATTAATTATGTTAAAATATTATATTAGAATGTAAATAATTAGATTAGATGGGCTGTAGGTATTCCAGCCTGTTAGCATTATTGTAAATTAGGATTGTTTAATACTCTTTGTCTGTATAAAGAAATTCCGTTGTGTAGTTAAAACACACGGGTTATTCAATATGTCTATCAATACTCTTTATATTCAACAAATACTCTTTATATTCAACATGATATCTAGAGCCTATTTAGAGACAACCCTAATTGTCAACTACCCGGTGAACCCACTCTCTTCGGTGAATATTTTTTCTTTCTTTTTCGGCAAACCGTGTTCTCAACTCCGGTTTCCTCCTATTTGCCTTTGATATGCTGATTCCTCAATTTTTTGTCCATCCATTCACGCTCTACAGTCGCTTTCGCCACTGCTGTCACTGTTTATGACGATTTTTTACGACGAACGACCACTCCAGCAGCGTCGTACACTCCAGATCGGCCAAACCCTTCAGTCGCATCATCAAAAACCTCCAAACGCACCCACACCCGCCGCCTGCCATCATGCGCGTGAGATCCACGCGTTGCCTACAACCACCGCGCGTGACGGCGCGTCTGGCAGCCGTTCACGGTGTCGCTTCTTCCATAGCACTTGCCTCAGCCTCCTGCTTCCATATCTGTTCTTAGTTTCGAGTTACAATTATACGAGTTCTAGTTCAAACAACCCTTGTTTTCCCGGTTCTTACGCAACACTCTTGACTGACCATGACGTCTTAGTTTGAAAAAAAGAGCATCTTCACCAACTACATCACTTATCCTCTCTCTGTTGAAAAATTGAATAAATCAAATTATGATAGTTGGGTCCCCGACATCAAACTATGGCTACGTGGTCAAGGTTACGAGGACCATCTCACTCAAAACCCTGAAAAGGTGAGTGTGGCTGAAACATCCAAATGGAAACAAATTGATGCTTAGTTGTGTAGTGTCATTAAGTCTACACTTCATCCAGATGTTAAACTGGTTTTGCGTTCGCATCTCACGTGTGAACTGGTTTGGAGTCAAGCAAAAACACTCTATACTAACGACACACAATGTCTCTATGGAGTTTGTCACTGCTTGTTGTAACGCCCCAAATTTTTTATCCAAAAATTACTTAAAAATATTTGTTTTCTTTTAGAAACAACTATAACTTTTCTTTTCTTAGAAGTAATTCATCATGTAATAATCTGATGATGCGTCAGAAAATGACTTGATATATTTTTTTTTGTAAAAGAATGTAATGCAATTTACTAAAATATTATTTATTCATTTATTTGCAAAATTAATATTCCAGTTGTTAGATCAATATCCATTTATGTTCCAAAATAAAATAAATTATCTTTAATTGAAATTCAAAAGAGGCAAGGTTGATTGAAATTAATGACATTCAATTATTTACAAGCAAATGAAATAATAACTTTACAATGTACTACAAAAATTTTAGTAATGCAAAACATTATTTTTAAGTAAAAGTCTCATTTTTCCACGAGCGTGCACCAATCAAACATCATTCATACAACTCTTTGAAATCAATAGTACCTAAATGTTGGTGTAAGGGGTCAGTTCATCCCACAACAAAAATTAAACCACATAATAAATTAACAGCCATAAAATATGAATATAAAATCTTTTCGTAAGAAAAGATTTTAAAAATATTGATTCTTTAATAGTTCTCAAAGATGTATCAAAAGTCATAGAATGTATCCAAATAAATAAAGTAGCAACCGTAGAGCAAATAATTAGATCAAAATAAAATAACAATAAAATATATGCAAGTTATGCATTCTCTTAAACATATATGATCCGGATATAACTAGCCACACAGGCGTCCACACAGAAGTCACTCATACTAATGGGGAAAATTAAACCAGTCACACAAGCGTCCACAAAGATGCATATGATATGTTATGAAATGATAATGATGCTCAAAGGTACATGTCACCACCCACTTAGATAATCACACAAATCACCAGCCACTTAGACGATCACAAAGATAACAATATTTAAAACACAAATCACCAGCCACTTAGGCAACCACAAAGATACCAATATTTAAAACACAATTCACCAACCACTTAGGCAACCACAAAGATAACAATATTTAAAATACAAATCACCAACCAAACCACTTAGACAACCACATAGATAAAATATTCAAAATACAAATCAGTAGCCATTTAGGCAACCACAAGGATAACACTATTTAAAACACAAATTACTCGTCACTTACGCAACCACAAATATAAAATATTAAAGATAAAATTTTAATCACATATGACATCAAAGTTTTATTTTCATGAACGCTTACAATCAAGAGTCAGTAATTTTGTTATCCCAAATATATAACACACAAACACGTGAATAAATGTCTTAGAGTCATAACTTTCATTTTATAAACTATAAAATTGGATTAACGACGTGTTATTGATAGACATCAAAACTCAAATAACGAATAACATATACAAATATAAACTTTATTTCTTTTACTATAAATTGTCTCCCATTATTAGTCATTTAGACATACAAATCAAGGTTTACCACTAAACACATCACAAAAATCAACTTAATCATGTTATCATAATTAAAAATTAAAATTTTTCACCAATTCCCCCAAGACTCATATAGATTTCTTAAAAATCAAAACATTGAAATAAAATAGCACAAAAATCGAAACTTTAAATTAAAAACATCCTAAAAAATTGACTCATGAGATCATAATAAAAATCATAACTTTATAATTAAGTACAGAAACAACACAAAAATAACAACTTTATATTAAATATATGACATCAAACATATTACTCATGTTCTAATAATAAAAATCGAAATTTTATAATTAAGTTTATGAAAGCAAACATATTACTCATAAAAACAAAATATTATAGTCAAAATCTTTAAGGCTAACAAAAATCAACATTTTTCTTTTAAGACATCAAGACATATATCAATATCTTACAAACTATTAATTTAATATCTAGCCTAATTCTGCATGGGGAAAAACCCTTACCTTATGCACTTTCTTTCTTAACTCACGTAAATTCGCACGAAAAATAGCTCATGAGGCAATGATGAATTCAACACTAATAGATATTGAAATTTACGACTTAGAAAATTATTTTGGGATTGTACGAATGACAAATAGGTGTGACATGGTCTAATAGAAATGTATGAACAAATTAGCTATTTACGTTGCAATATTACTATTGATTATTTATCTAAAATTGAAGTGCACTTAATTCCAAAATTATGCTATCAATAATTACCATTTCTTTATTTTTATTAGGTTGTTGCAAAATCAATTGAAATCATGTGTATTTATGTGTATGAGTTAATTAGGATTAACTAATAGAGTTCACAATATATTGCAGGTGTCACACCACCCATTTTAATTAAATAAATAAATTAGAGGGTGTCACATCACCCTTTTAATTTTTCATCTAATAGTTACGAAACCAAAAATTTCATAGAATTATTTTTGTAGGGAATTAAAATAAAATTATAATTTTAGTTTAAAAGAGAGGAATGCATGGGATACAAAAAAGGAGAATAGTCTGTTTGTTGTCCTCTCTTAATTGCACAAAGAAAAACTCATAATTAAATTTATAATCTTCCTTTAAAAAATAAATTAAAGATGTTAAAAATGAGTTAATGCACATTATGTCAAGAAAACACCATGAATTTTCATAAAATCTTGTCATAAAGGAGAGTAAAAGAATGAGTCAAGTCACTATATTTTTTTATAGGGTGGACTAAAAATATTTTCAAAACACTTATACGGGTTGAGTTTCAATAACTCTATAATATCTCCTAAAGTGAATACTTATTCGGTCGCAAATAAAACTAGAAACAATATAACTTTTATAAATTCTAATTTAATTAAATAATTCAACTTATATTTTATCAACTAAAATAAATCAAGGAAGACAATAATACCACTCACACATAACAAAATAAAACAAACATATCTAACACATCAATTTCATGATTATCAAAACTAATAAAATAAAAAATGCGCAATAGTCCATTTAGGAAATAATCACATCATAAATCGTCCCCATGTAATTGTCACGCCAAAACAATTAAATAAAAATGAAGGTTATAATTATTCAGGTAAAATAGAGTCTGACAAAATTTAATTTAATTTATTTAGACATAGACTAATTATTAATTTAATAATAGCAATTACTAAAAAGACACATATATAATGTATATGAAAATTTTGGGGTGTTACACTTGTTGAATATCATTACTCCTAAGACACTCGCTGGCACTATTTTTTCATATCTTGGCATCGTTCATAGTGCACTTCATGACTTTAATGAGCTTCTCCCTTCTACTGCAAGTAATCTAGTTGAACAAAAGAAGGAGTTGGATCAACGCAGCACGTTCTTAGTGCTTCTTGCACTCTATGGTCTACCCCAGGAGTACTCTGCAACTCAGGATCAAATTTTGGGGTCTGTTACTGTTCTGGATATGTCTACTATGTCAACGATCCTCATTCGAGTACCGGCAAAACATCCAGTTGAGCATTCTATTACTTTAGTTCCGGGTGACATTGTTGCCCTTGCATCTCAGGGACATAATCAGAATCGTTCTCGTGGAGGACCATCCAACTCTAAGTCTCGTCTCAAATGTGAGCATTGTAATCGGCTTGTACACACTATTGATCGGTGTTGGAAGTTGTATGGTAAGCCATCATCGCCTTCGATAAATGCAACTCAGCTTGATCCTTCTACCACTATTCAGACTACACCATGTCCACAAGGCTCCCCGGCAAATTATGAAAATTTTCTCCGATGGGTTCAGAGTCATCCGAACTCTAGTTCTCCTACTTTCGTTGCACGCACTGGTAACTCGTTTGTTTACCTCTCTCACTCATCTTCTCTCGGCCCTTGGGTTCATGATTCTGGTGCGTCTGATCATGTTACTGGTAATAAATGTCTCTTTTCTTCACTCTCTACATCTGGTTTTTTACCTACTATAACTTCTGCCAATGGTACTCAAACCCGGTCTCAAGGAGTTGGCACTGTCCACATTCTCCCTTCCATCTCAGTTGCATATGTTCTCTATGCACCTGGATGCCCCTTTAATTTATTTTTAGTTAGTCGATTGACTCGGTCTCATGATTGTATTATTACTTTCACTAATGATAATGTTACCTTGCAGGACCGAAGTTCGGGACGGACGATTGGCTTCGGATGTGAGTCACAAGGTCTCTATTACCTTTCTACATCTTCCAAGATGTGATCTGCCACAGAGTCCCCTCATACTATCCATGCTCAGCTAGGACACCCAAGTCTTACCAAACTACAAAAACTGGTGTCTAGTTTGGCTAAGTTGTCTACTTTACATTGTGAGTCGTGTTAGTTAGAGAAACACACCCGTAGTAATTTTCTTGATCGAGTCAATAAAAGAATATCCTCTCCCTTTGCTTTAGTTCACTGATGTTTGGGATCCCTCTCGTACTGTGTCTATTTTAGAGTCTAAGTATTTTGTTACTTTTATTGATGATTATTCTCATCAATCGTATGTCATCTTCTGTTCTTGATGGCAATATCCCTCATTCGGTCCTCTTTCCTCATACCCCTCTTCACCCACTACCACCTCGTGTCTTTGGGTCCACGTGTTTTGTCCATAATTTATCTCCTACTTTGGACAAATTGTCAGCTCGATCACTCAAGTGTGTCTTTATCGGTTATCATCGGTCCCAAAAGGGCTATTGTTGTTATTCTCCCACACTACACTGCTACGTTACATCAGCCATGTTACCTTTTTGATTCCGTACAATATTTTAAATCTACCTATATAGCTACTGAACCCCATCAGGACATTAATCCAGAATCTCCTCAAGTAGTTATCCCTATCCCACCCACTCATATTCCTATCGAACCTGTCGAGTCTTCCCCCAACCTCCACGACCACTACAAACATATCAGCATCGTCGCTTATCCTCTATTGTGCTTGTTCCTGTTCCCATTATAGACTCTCCTCTGACGCCACCTCCGGATCCGGCCCTGCCACTTGAGCATGGACTTCCCGTTGCTCTTCGTAAGGATATTCACACCACCCGTAATCTATCTCATCATTTTATTGATTTGTGTTATCATCGTCTTTCTCCTTTACATTACACTTCCTTGTCTTCTGTTTCTATTCTTAAAACTATAGGGGAAGCATTATCCCACCCTGAGTGGATGCAAGCAATGCTTGATGAAATGTGTGCTCTTCAAAGCAGTGGTACTTGGGAATTGGTTCCTTTACCTCATGGGAAGTCGTTAGTCGGGTGTCGTTGGCTTTATACAGTGAAGGTTTGTCCTTATGGTAAGATTGATCGATTTAAGGCTCGTTTGGTAGCCAAGGGATATACTCAGATTTTTGGGTTGAATTACAGTGACACATTCTCACCTGTTGCCAAAATGGCATCTGTCAGAATGTTTTTCTCCATTGCAGCAATTCGACATTGGCCTCTCCATCAACTTGACATTAAAAATGCTTTTTTGCACGGTGATCTTGAAGAGGAAGTTTATATGGAGCAACCACCAGGGTTTGTTGCTCAGGGGGAGTCTTTCACGATGGTTTGTCGGCTACGCAGGTCCTTTTATGGTCTTAAACAGTCTCCTAGAGCTTGGTTTGGCAGATTCAACTCGGTAGTACAAGAGTTTGGTATGATCCGTATTGATACCGATCACTCTGTATTTTGTCATCACTCAGCCCAAGGGTGCATCTATCTTATTGTTTACGTGGATGACATTGTTCTAACTGGTAGTGATCAGCAAGGAATACTCCAGTTAAAACAACATCTTTCAAATAAATTTCAAACTAAAGACCTTGGTAAAATCCGTTATTTTTTGGGTATTGAAGTAGCCCAATCCAAGGATGGCCTTGTAGTTTCACAAAGAAAATATGCTATGGATATTCTTGAAGAAAAAGGTCCATTAAATGTCAAGTCAGTTGATACTCCTATGGATCCAAATGTCAAACTCCTACCCAATCAGGGGGAGCCTCTATCAGATTCAAGAAGATATAGGAGATTGGTTGGAAAATTAAACTATCTCACAGTCACTCGTCCTGACATTTCCTTTGATGTTAGTGTGGTAAGTCAGTTCTTAAATTCTCCTTGCCAAGAACATATGGATATTGTAATCCGGATGCTTAAATACATCAAAAGTGCACCTGGAAAGGTCTCATTTATGAAGATGGAGGACATACTCTGATAATTGGCTACTTAGATGTCGATTGGGCAGGCTCACCCATAGACAGACAATCAACTTCTGGGTATTGTGTACTATCGAAGGAAATTTAATATCTTGGAAGAGTAAGAAACAAAATGTTGTTGCAAGATCCAGCGCTGAGGCAGAATACAAGGTCATAACACTAGTAACATATGAACTCATCTGGTTGAAACAGTTACTGAAAGAAGTTCAATTTGAAGATGCCAGCACAATGACACTAATATGTGATAATCAAGTTGCATTGCACATTGCCTCAAATCCTGTTTTTCATGAGAGGACCAAGCATATTGAGATTGACTGTCATTTTGTTAGAGAAAATATCAAATCGGGTGACATCATCACTAGCTTTGTCAATTCCAATGATCAGTTAGCAGATGTTTTTACAAAGTCATTGCGAGGTCCCAAAATTAGTTATATATGTAACAAGCTAGGTGCATTTGATTTATATGCTCCAGCTTGAGGGGGAGTGTTAAAATATTATATTAGAATGTAAATAATTAGATTAGATGGGCTGTAAGTATTCCGCCCCGTTAGCATTACTGTAAATTAAGGTTGTTTAGTACAATTTGTCTATATAAAGAAATTTCGTTGTGTAGTTGAAACACACAGGTTATTCAATATGTCTCTCAATACTCTTTATATTCAACAAATTCATTTATCAAACAACTCATACATCAATATCCAAATTAACTTGAAATAAATATTTCATAAACGAGAAGGATATATTGAAATATGATATAATGAAACAACAATCAACTTATACTAATAGGTAGTTTATAGTCATGCTCTTATATTTTTCATGCTAAGTAATAGTTGAAAATGTAAAATGGATAACACAAAGTGCCTTAAATACCAAAACAAGAGCATCGGGTCGAGATTCAAATATAATCAGGAGTACACCTAGAGGACATGATATTTTCTCCAGAATGAGTTTATCAGCTAGCTGGACACATATAATAGCAATTAGAACAGTCAAAATGAGTGAACTTATTTTTTGGTAAAATCAGTCCGTGACTATATTTTTTTATCTTAGATCAAGATCAGTGAACATAATTAGTTACAAAATCCATTTCAGAATTTTTCATTTAACCAAATACTGGAAAGATGTTACATACATCAAACACTTTAGAAGACGTTAAACATGTTACAAATGAGTTAATGGGTGGTTAATAAGAGTTTGAAGGACCAACATCTATTGGTCTAAGCGGCAAGGAGCACTGTTATGCTTAAGCAAGGTTTCGGATTCAAGTCTTGTGAATACAAAAAATTAGCACATGAGAGTTTTGCCTTCTTATAGTCGATCCGGATTGACTCGAATTATATAGAGAATATAAAACATAAACGAAGAGTTAGGAGGAAAATAGAATATCCTTCAAATAAAGAGAATGGTTTTTTATTTGACCTCAGATCTCTTTAAAATCTGACCAACTAGCTCCTCCATATCTGCCAACATGTGCACAGACTTTGCAAGTCTAGAGATCTGTCGAGTAAAAAACCAAAGGTTAGACAAAACACATTCATTAAAAAACATGTTTTGGCAAGTAAAAAAAAAGCATGTTTTGGATTGTGAGGAATCAATTTCAGACAATGAAAAGCAGCCATATTAAGTTAATGCCTTCTCAGGCTTCAGGGTTAAACGTGATATCAGAGACTTGTCATATCTAGCAGTCACAACATCAGCCACTGCCAGCAAAATGTTCCTCCTTTCTTCAGACTTTAGGGCATGAAAACCAAAATAATCAAAGTAGTACAATTGGCTAACCTACTTCAGTTCCCTGTGTTGGGAATAACCACAGCATGTAAACACTTAAACTATTTTTTTCAAAGATTAGTGTAAATTTCGATATTGGTCCTCAAAAAATTTCATTATCGAATCTTGCATTTTATAAAATACATAACTTCTTCATTGAGCTAGTTTAGCAATAAAACCAATGTGTTTATGTTCTAATATTTGCAAGTACAATTTAGAAGTTTTTTCATTATGTAACTGTTGTTACCTGAAGTCGTCTAGAACTATTACATGCTGCAACTGCCATTTCATGTGCACTCTCTTGCTTAATGTTTTTCCACAGATGTGCATCTTTATGAAAGACGGTACCCATTTTCTCCCCTTGAAGCACTCGTATGATGTTGTCTGTGGCATAGCCACTTCAATGGAGGTTGAAATACAATTTCTTTGTCAGTAAAATGTAAAAGCCAAATGTATACTTGAAATTTAAATTATGCTCTACATTCATGCAAATTATAATATTGCTCGCGAGTCGCGACAAATATCAGAAGCCTTTTTCATTACTTGAACTATATCTCAGGATATAACAGATACTTTAGTAAATACCAATTGTTGCAAGCAAAACAAAATTCAATTTTTATTTTTTTCCCCTAGAGTTGCATGCACTATGTGCTACGATTGATAGCATAAAAGAAATGAGCACTGTATCTACATGACATGATACAGAGAACTATATTTCTCTTATTTCAAACAAAATTAATTACGGTGTTGTTAAATAGTGGTGCTATAGTATAGCGCAATTTGAACAAATTGCTATTTTTCTGCTTTACACTATTTATTATATAATATTGTCAAATAACGGTTCTAGCATTAGCACAATTGCACAACGGAATTTGAACAAACCACTATTTTCCGCAATTGAAAACACATTGACTAATTAAAACAATTTCTCTATGGTATGAAAGTGAAACGAAAATAGCTATCTTCATTCTTTAGTGCAAGCACTTTGTTAGAGTAATGACACACAAGACAAAATGTTACATACCTAGTTATAATAACAGGGATGCCAGCATGAACAGCACAAATAGCATCATTGACTTTAGCAGTCATACCCCCTCTGCCTAATCTTGATTTGTCTCGATAAGTAATTTCTCTTTGATGTTTTTCTTCTATATATGTATGAATTAACTTTGAGATTGGGTCATTAGGAGGACCACTATAAAGGCCCTCAACATAACTTAATAAAACAAGAAGATCAACTTTAAGTTCAAGTGCTAATAGACCAGCCAAACTGTCATTGTCCCAGAAAATACCAGAAGAATCCTGCAGGCAATGCTTACAATTTAAGGAAATATCAAGTATTACAAAACCACCATGACATGACTATGTTATCAAAAGCATAATATTTTTTTTAAACATTAACTCTAATAAGTTTAGAGAGAGAAAAGGACATCAGAGAAAATGAATCCTAATCCAAAAATGAGGATACTGTGTCATGAGAATGAACAAATCGCAAACTCATATTAGCTCAAGAACAGAACAAATCGCAAACTCATATCAGCTCAAAAACAGAACAAATTGCAAACCCATAACCTCATTCAGCAAATCGCAAAAAAATGACACTTAACAAACAAGATTACCAAAATAAAAACTAAAATCGCAAATTGAAATGATTTGAAAATAGAATATAACTTACTTGCTACAACAAATCGCGAAGTGAAACGAGAGATGATACAAGACCAAAGGGGAACGGGTTTCGTAAATATTAGTAGTTACAACTTCTTTTGCATTCTCAGCTACATTTATGCACATTTAATTTTTTTTTACAAAATAGTATAATAATTTTAGAAACAGTGACACTGTAACCGTAGCTAAAGGTAGTATTAGCGACAGATTAAAAATTATCACAACATATTAATGTCGCAATAGATACTTTTTTTTTTGTAGTGAGAGTTTAGTTAAATATATAATTTGGCAGAAGAACATAGATACTTGGTCTGATTAGAATGTGGCAAAAATGTATATAAGCTTTATATTCATAACTGTATATGAACTTTATTTTGGTAGATTTACCAAGAATCTGGAGCAGGTCCTCGACAATTCTTGTTGATTTTAAACCTCGGTATTTTCTTTTATATATATGGATTGGAAAATTATTTATTTGTACAAATTTTACTAAACTGATATATATTTGGGTGATTTTGTTAGCCTGTCTATTGTTGAATATAAAATTCTTTATTTGTGGAGTACTCAATCTAATTAGTAGTAGTCAATCTGTTTACAATATTTTGAAATTCATGCTGAATTACATATATATTGGCCTTTCTTTTATATGCATTTTGGAGCATTTAATGACGATCAAAAGAGTTGCTGGTAGTGTTCTGTCTTTTTGACCAAAACCAATATATATGAATAAAAATATTCTAGCCTTTGAACACTTTATGAAATCTATTTGACTGGGCGTTTTTATTCTTTTTTGATCAGATTTCTCTTGTGTTTAATGATCCTTTATTCTTCCGATAAATTTGTTGATATTATATATTTGATCTAGAGACTTGATTTTGTTCAAAACAATTTGGAGAATGATGATGAACTTCTACAGGAGCTTGATACTGAGCTTCTGCAGTTTCGTGGAGATTGATAATCAATCTGGACTGTCAATTTTGTATTTTCTGGAGACTGATGATCAATCTGGAGGTTTAGTCTTTGATCATTCTGGATGACTTCCTGGTCAATCTGGATGACTTGTACATATCAAGATTGATTAACTTTCTTGATATTTAAGTTGGAGAAGATTCGTACTTGTTTTAACTTGCTTGATTCATGAGCTTTTATCTTAGTGGTTCGAATGTCTTCTTTGATTAGAATGGATCATTCTTGATATTTGTCAAGTACAGATAACATTAACATGAAATTCAGAGGCAGAATCTTCGTTGAACTAATGGAGATTGATTGATCTTGAGACTGTGATGATCAGTCTTGATCCTGGAGAACATTCTTCGTTTTGTCCAGAATGTTCTTGTTTCTTTATCTATTTAGTTTTTATCTGATTTCTTTGTTTGGCTTTGGTTGATTCCTATCTTTTAATTAATTCACTTAAAAGCACAAGTTAAATTAACATAACATTTTAGAATCATAATTAACATCCTTAATTAACATTTGTTTATTTTCATCAAAACTTTAATTTGAGAGTTTGTCTTAACAATCCTATATTTGTTTTGGTATTTATCATTAATAAATTTTTATTTTGTATTTTTTAAAAAACTTATCAATGACAAATGTGTCTCGTATTTTTTTCTAAAATAATGAAAAGTATTTGTCCTGTTATTTTTTTCTCCATATATAATAGTGATAAATATTTATTTCTTATTTTTATTATTAGTGAGAAATATTTATTCCATATTTTTTATATATATCATTCAAAAATCTATAATCCAATTTTTCTATTGCAATTATTTAAATCTAGTATTATTACTTTTTGTTGAAAAAAAATTTGATAATATCTTTGATATAGTGTAAAAAAATATTTTCTTGGAAAATTTGTATATAGATCTAAAGAATAATGATAAAATTGATATAATGATATTTCTTTGAGATTTGAATATAGGTCAACATGTTATTTACTTACGTTTTTTTTTTTTTAAATAAATTAACTTTTTTGAGAAGTCATTCTAGAAACTTCCATATACGCGACAACTCTGAAAGTCGTAGCAAGTCAAGAAGTAAGTCGAGGACTAGAAAAGAAGTGATATACTATCATTGTGGAAAAACGGGTCACATAAAAAGAAATTACAGGTTCCTTAAGAGAGATCAATCAAGGAAAAGAGATGAATACAAAGAGAAGAAAAATGATAAAGATACAATAGCAGTTGCATATGTTAGTAATGTCTATATTGTTTGTGATGATAATTTCATAAACCTTTTATGTCAGGATTTAACTTGGATTATTGATTTGGGTGCCTCATATCATGTCACTCTTAGGCGTGATTTCTTCTCATCTTATAGTGCTGGTGATTTTGGCATGGTAAAAATGGGAGATGAAGGAGTATGTAAAATTATCGCTATGAGAGATGTTTGGACTAAAATTGGGATTGGTTGCAAGCTTCAATTGAAGAATGTTATACTTGTTCCTGATATTCGTCTCAATTTAATTTTAGTGAAAGCCTTGGATATTGATGATTATCACACTTACTTTGGTGGTGGTGGTATATGTAAAATCACCAACGGATCCCTAGAGGTTGCAAAGGAGCAAAGTTTCACTTTTCTCTATAGGATGGCTACGAAGCTATGCAAGAAAGAAATGAATACAATTGAATATGCATCTTCTGATTTAGGGTATATGCGCCTCGGCCACTTGAGTGAGAAAGGACTCAACATACTTGAGAAGAAAAACTTTCTTCCTGTGAAAGGTACGTCTCTAAAAGCTTGCACTCATTGTTTTGCTGGAAAAGAACATAGAGTTTTTCTTCATAATACTGGTCCTCATAGGAGGAAAAATATTTTTGATTTAGTTCATACTGATGTTTGTATGATGGATAGTAAATCTCTTGGTGGTGCATCATAATTTGTTACTTTTATTGACGATCACTCTAGAAAAGTGTGGGTCTTTCCTTTGAAATCTAAATACCAGGTATTTGGAGTCTTCAAGCACTTTCATGAAAGTGTTGAAAGAGAAAAAGGAAGAAAATTGAAATGTGTTCGATCAGATAACGGTGGTGAATACAGAGGTCCATTTGAAGAGTATTGTAGAGAACATAGAATTAAGTTTGAGAAAATAGTTCCAAATACACCTCAACATAATGGTATTGCATAGAGAAAGAATTGTACGATTAATGACCGAATAAGATGTATGCTCTCTCATGCAAAATTATCAAAATCCTTTTGGGGTGAAACAATGAAAATTGCAGTGGATTTGATCAATCTTTCTCTTTCTATTCCACTTGATGATGATGTTCCAAATAGAGTATGGACAGGGAAAGATGTCTCTTACCGTCATTTGAGAGATTTTGGATGCAGATGCTTTGTTCACGTTCCAAGAGATGAGAGGTCCAAGCTTGATAGTAAATCCAAACAATGTATATTCGTCGATTATGGTGATGAAGAATTTGGTTATCGATTGTAGGATCCGATTGACAAAAAAATTATCAGAAGTTGAGATGTGATATTTCTTGAAGACCAGACTGTTGAAGATTTTGATAAAGCGAAAAAACAAAAACCAAATTCCAAAATTTATATTGATGTTGCGCCTAATGTTGCGCCCCCTGCAGAAACTCTTGCTGATGGGGGAGATATAGAGGTAGATGATGAGAATGTAATTGATGATCATGTACCTCACCATGATGAAAAGGTTCCAGTTGAGGCACTAGATGAGTTTGAGTTGAGAAGATCTACTAGAGAACGTCAACCTTCTCAAAGATATCCTCCACACGAGTATGTTATGATCATTGATAGTGGAGAGCCAGAGTACTATCAAGAAGCTATTACAAATGTTGATAAAGAAAATTGGTTGGAGGCCATGCAAGAAGAGATGAATTCCTTGCATGAGAATCACACATTTGATTTGGTAAAGTTGCCTAAGGACAAAAAAGCACTTAAGAGCAAATGGACATATAAGATAAAGGCAGATGAGAATAGTTCTCAACCAAGATACAAAGCAAGATTGGTTGTGAAAGGTTTTAATCAGAGAAAAGGTATTGACTTTGATTAAATTTTTTCACCTGTGGTGAAGATGTCCTCTATTCGAGTTGTGCTTGAGTTAGCAGCTAGTTTAAACCAAGAAGTTGAACAACTTGATGTAAAAACTGCATTCCTTCATGGTGATTTGGAGGAAGAGATCTATATGGAGCAACTAGAGGGTTTCGAGGTCAAAGGTAAAGAACAGCTTGTGTGTAAGTTGAAGAAAAGTTTGTATGAGCTCAAACAAGCACCTCGACAATGGTACAAGAAGTTTGATTCTTTCACGGAGAAACATGGGTATGGTAAAACTAGTTCTGACCATTGTGTGTTTATCAAAAAATTCTCTGACGGTGATTATATTATTCTCTTGTTATATGTGGATGAGATGTTGATTGTTGGTCATGACACTAAGAAGATTCAATCTCTAAAGAAATATTTGAACAAGTCTTTTGCAATGAAAAACTTGGGTCCTGCAAAGCAAATTCTGGGCATGAGATCTACTCGTGACAGGAAGCATAATAAATTATGGTCGTCTCAACACAATTACATTGAGAAAATGTTAGAGAGGTTCAACATGAGCAATTGTAAACCTGTTAGTACTCCACTTGCTACTCATTTTAAATTGAATTATGATCAATGTCCTACAAGTGAGAAAGACAAAGAAGAGATGAAAAAGGTTCCTTATGCATCTGCAGTTGGTAGTTTGATGTATGATATGGTATGCACAAGGTCAGATATTGCTTATGCAATTAGAGTTGTTAATCGGTTTCTCTCTAAGCCTAGTAAAGATCATTGACAAATAGTGAAGTGGATTCTCAGATACCTCAGATGCACTTCCAAAGTGTGTTTATGTTATGGATGTGGTGAACTTGTGTTGGATGGCTACACAAACGCAGAAATGGCAGGTGATCTTGATTCTAGGAAGTCTACTTCTGGTTATATGATGACGTTTGCAAAGGGAGCTGTGTCTTGGCAATCAAGGTTACAAAAAGGGTGTTGCTTTATCCACTATTGATGCTGAGTACATTGTAGCAACTGAAACATCCAAAGAACTCTTGTGGATGAAGAAATTCATACATGAGTTAGGCCTCAAGCAAGACAAGTTTGTGTTATTTTGTGACAGTCAGAATGTGATCCATCTCAGCAAGAATCTGACTTTTCGTGCAAAGTCGAAGCGTATTTACAAACAAAAAATTTATGAAAATTTGTATCAACGTAATATATATCTAGAAAAGATTGATACTATGGAAATTATATAACTACCATTTTTTTCATCAACAGACACCTAATTAAAAGTAGGGACATTTTAATCTAAAATACTTCTTTACCCAACATATTACCTGTTACCCAATATACTTTTTGTTTACTCTTAATTATATAATATATATTCTATATTTCTTCACCTATTAATCGATGCATATCTCTTTTTTCTCTCCTTCATATTTAGATTCACATTCAAATTTCACTATATATATCTTTTTCATTTCAAATCTAAATATTTTATTTCTTACATCTTTTTTCAATCATTTTATTCTTTCTTTTTCTCATTCTCATCTTCAATTTCACCTTCTCTAACCAAGAGACTTTTTTTGTTGCTAAAAAGTTGAAAGATCTTCTTTCCTACAAACAAGAATAAGAAAAACACAGGTAAATAAATAAAATTTATTTTTGTCTTCCATATTACGTTTTCTTTTCCTACACAAATTTATTTTAAATCAAAATTAACATGTTTTCAGTTTTTTTTTTTTTTTTTTCTATTCTTCTTTTCGTGGTAGACTTTAACTAAAAGTATAGAACAATATTTACTAGGTTTGGAGAAGAAGACGAAACAAGAGAAAAAATTTGATTCAACATTTTAGATTTTTATTTTTCACTTCTACTACTTTTCAAAATTTCTTGTTGTTGTCTGTTGTTTGCTTTTTTATTTATCAAAAACAAAAAATTTAAAAAATATGAATAGAATACAAATGTCATTAAAAAAAATTCTTTTAATTTACCGACAAAAAAATCATTTTCATCTTTTTATTTACTAAAAATTTAAGAAAATTGTATCAATATAGAAAAATCATACAAGTGAAACAAAAAATAAATAAGGAGAAATAGACTACTAATTTTATTAGATCCTAAAAACATTGAATCCATCATTTTTTCTAAAACAAAATTGAACTCTACACTTAAAACACACACAAAATACATAAGTATACTTACAAAAACATAAAATAGAATAGTCTAAATGGAGAAAATATTTTGTTCCATGGAATTGATTCTAAAAATGATAATAGATTAAAAAAAATATCCAAGATATACAATCATATTCTAAAAGATACACAATGCATGTCTAGTGCTAAATTCAATGCATGAGCTATAAGGTGCTTGGATTTCAAGATTTTTATGGCAGAGCTCCGACGTCAATTTAATAGTTTTGAAATAAAAAAAAAAAAGATGGAAAAGAAGTAATTGATGAGAGGAAGAGATTGATAGTGATGGTTTCACCATTGGAGGCCAGATGACGGTGGACGTAGCCACATAATAGGAGGAGGCGATTGGGACTTTTTGAAAGAAGATAACAACTTCTCTGCTTCTCTACACTTAGAAATTGACTACATGAATGTGGGATAAATTATCAAAATAAATAAATAAACAAAGTCAAAGGGTGTGTAAATGATTAAAAAAAATAAAAGAACATAAGACTAAATAAATTAATGAAATGACTAAGTAAAATTAACCCCTTCGGCACCAAAAGCATTCATTATTAATATTTTTGACTCATGGCTAGGGGTGTGAATATGTTAGGCTAGGTCAGACTTTGAAAGATTTGAGTCTGACCTACGATTAATTTTTTAGGGCTACGGTCTATCATAAATTTTTTTTCCGGTCTGATCTGACCTTTTTAAAAGTTTGAGCTGACTTGGAAGTCTATTTAAAAGCATTATTCATATTAAAACATTTAAATACTTTACTCATACCACATGATACTCTCCACATACCAATAGCAATGTACATATCTATATATATTAAACAAAAAATAATTTTTCTAACAAAATAATTTTTAAAAATCTGAAACAAACATCCTTTAAACTCTAAAACATAATTTTTGATTTCAAAGAATAGATTTTTTTTTCTAAAACAAATGCACCCATTATTACCTCTCAAACAAATATGCAACAACAAATATGCAACGACTACTGAGTGATTGACTAATTGAATGACTACCAAATATAGAACGACGACTATTGAATGATTGACTAATTGAATGGCTACCAAATATGGAACGACTACCAAATATGGAACGACTACCGAATATGGAATGACTACTGAATGGTTGCCTAATTGATATAATTTAAAATAGAAAATAATATTATTAATATAATAATAAAAAAATAACATTAATAAATAATAAAATATATATTTAGGCCAGCCTGTCAGACCTAATAGATTTTTTTATATGTCTGAGTCTAATTATCTAATTGATAGAATTTAAAATAGGAAATAATATTATTAATATAATAACAAAAAAAATAACATTAATAAATAATAAAATATATATAGGTTGACCTATCAGACCTAATAGACTTTTTTATTAAATAGGTAAGCGGCCCCTGACAGACAGTCTAACCTATTCTCATCTTTAATCATGGCAAACGATCTTCACACAAAATTAATGATCCATCAAATAATACATTTGATGATGAATTATTTTCAACCATCTTCAAAGCATCGAACTCGCGGGGGATTAATGTAACAAATTCCACTTGGCCATATCCTTCATTCATCGCTTTATTTTATGCATCACATCAACATTGACCAAGTACACCCACCACCACATAAGCAAACTTCGGTCCAAAGGTCAATTGTTTTCAAACTTGAATGTTGGATACATAAACACTACTACTTTTTCTATTAATTGAACCCTTTTAAAAGCAACTTTTTTGCTATAATATAATATATAGTTATATTATTTAATTTTTATATATTGTAAATTTATTTATGAAATTTTAAGTGAAATTTATATTTTTATGTTTAGAAGTTATAGATATTATTTGAATTTTTGTTTATGTTGGTTTTACATACTATAATATATAATTTAAAAATCTAAAAAATCTTATTAGAGTTACGGTGGACACGGCAGCATGTATGTGTAGAGTTGCAACGAAGTACTTTGAGGATCTTTTTTATAAACAAAGTAGTACCCGATAACTTGTTTTAAAAATGTGAACGGATTTATTTTTTATGGTGGTTTGAGTTGTTTTAAATGCTTCATAAAATGATCAATCTATGGGTCTTGTACCATATGTTCCCGGACTCTACAAGTTGAATATGACGAATCTCTTCTCCGTGTATGCATGTCTGACCCACATCGAGATCTTCAATTTGCAGAGACATATATGAATACAATATATCAATTGGAGGTCAAAGATTATTGGTTTTCATCCTATGACGACCACCATATGACTCGTCCGTTGGAGGAAATATATTGATACTCTGGTTGGATTAGATGTTGATTAAAGATGAAGTGTCCTCACTTGCCTAAACGTGTGCTTAGGCAATTTGGATATATTTAGACCATCACAAGACATCCATACATATATGCTCCTCCTAACATGATTATGAAGGATGTCGATCAGGCATATCAGGACTTTAAATTGCATGTAGGCAACTATTCATGGACATAAGTTAGGATACCGTAATTAGATATATAACTTAGTTTTATAGGGTTTCTCATTCTTTCATGCAATCATTTCCAGTATGAAATGTTTTGAGACCTGTAGACTTGAAGGTCATAATACAACATGAGTCTGCATCTAATGTAGCTGACACATTACAAATTTGCAGGATAGTTAGAGATCTTGCACTTCAAGCACATGAGACGATGGAGGTGGGAACTCATATATAATGTAACTGCGAACATAAATTTTACGCATGTATCATTTTTAAGATACATCCAATCAAAATAAATAATACCTTTTGTGTTACTATCTTTGACTGTGATGTACGAAAAATAATTCGATATACTAATCATCTTTGTATTAAGTTGCAACAAGATGTCCCATTTATGAAAACGACATCCACTTTTCTGTAAGTGCCTTATAAATTTTTTTGGATATAAAACGTATATAATAACATTTAATTGTTTCTCTAACGAATACAATTTTGACACAATCTGACTTATGTTTATTTATCTCTCTAATGAAATCATGTCAGACAATTGCATGATTTTCCTCACCCTTACCAAGATGTACAACGACAACCTAAAATCCTCAATTCCCATCACAAGCAACATCCAAAAAAATTTCAATATATGAATGCATAAATAGAGGCACATGATCAATAAATGTACTTTTTGGTTTTGGGAATTGATTAGGCAAGAGATTCCCAATACGACACTCTTCTTTGTTGGGCATGCTAACTTTGGTTCAAAAACTAGAGTGTTCGGATGTAGTGAATGAACATGCCCCTACAAAGACTACGAATATTTAGTTGACCAATTTGTTGGCGTACACTTAAAATTCTTTGATGCGTCCTTGATTTTCACTTTCTCATTAGGTGGATTCAACGACATTTTGGAGAAAGCTATTTGACAAACTTGCTCCTTGATAAGTAGTTTTGTACCGTAATCGACTTTGTCAAATCGTTCTTGAAATACAAATGTCACTACAAGCAAATTAAAAATATTACGACATAAGACTTGCGACGGTTCTCTTAAAACTGCCTTCATTATCAGATTGCAACAGTTCGAATGTTCATAAGTTCTACTTCCCAAACCCTTCACTCACCTTTCTCCCCCAACCTTATTTCCATATTCTGTAAACACATCAAACTCTCAAATCTCAAAATTCCCAAATCATCCAAATTACTCTCAAACTCTCAAATCTCCAAGTTCACCCATTAAGAAACCTTAATGTTACCATACTTCACAGTTTGTTGAACCTTTTTTTTTGTCAAGAAAAAAGGACCCCCGGCCTCTTTCACGAGTGTTGTGTGCTTTCTATATGCCGCACTATCGAATCCCAATATTGTTGTCGTCTCTAATTTCCTCTATTCTAGTTGACGTTGTCATGTTCAAGTTTTTCCTTTGTTCCTTTTCGTGTCCTTATCGACTCTAGTTCCGTTTTCCAATTTTCGCCCACAACGTCGAAAGATATGGTTCGATTATCTTCTTCTTCTAGGATATTCACACTCTCACAATGTTATATGGAAAAAAAGTGTTATCCTTTTAGGGTTTTGTTGTGATTGAAGCTTAACAACTTCCTTTGATTTTGAGGTATTTAAATTAGGTTCTATTGAATTGTTGTTGGTAATGGTGTTTGCTCAAGAGTAATTTTATAGATAATGTTAGCAACTTGGTTCTCACATTTCCGATATTCGCATGCTATTTACTAGCCCATAATATTTTTAGAATGATACTTGCATACCGTGATTAGACATGTTTAGAATGAAAAATTCTCTTGGTTCTAAAAAAGAAAATGATAAAATTCCTTTTAGTAGTAGTCGATCTATTTACAATATTTTGAAATTCATGCTCAATTACATATAAATTTTGGCATAATTTTAAAAGAAATTCAATAAATTCATGCTCATGAACAAGTGAGTTTGTGCATTTTTCAGTTGTGTCTTCCAATGATATATTATTTAACTTATATGTGATAAGGTTTGGCCATTAATTATGATGATGCAAGTCCTGGCGTGACAAGAAATGAATACTTAGATCACTAGTGACAATTTATTGGTGTGATAGCAAGAGAGAAATATGTTTTCTGTGTTACTTAGAATGATCTTGAGAGTTGCAAAATCAAATGTTTTACATTATGATCTCCATTTAAATGCATATATATATATATGTGTGCGCGTGTGCGTGTATACCTAGGCATGTGTACG
>NW_027339562.1:0-216 GCF_000331145.2 Cicer arietinum | reverse complement strand
GGGTCTTGTCAACATTTCCTCTTAAAAAGTTTTGTTGAATAAGGAAATTGCTGAGCTCCTCATACCAAGCTCTTGGAGCTTGTTTTAACCCATAGAGGGCCTTTGAGAGCTTATAACATGATTAGGAAAATCAGGATTTTCAAAACTAGGTGCTTGGCTAACAAAAACTTCCTCTTGAAGGTCACCATTGAGAAAGGCACTTTTTACATCCATTTG
>NW_027339561.1:10844-12000 GCF_000331145.2 Cicer arietinum | reverse complement strand
TCCGTAAAGTCTTATATTGATCTCAAGAGCTATTATAATGAGCCTTTACATCGTCAGAATACGAGCATTAAATATAAAAAACAAAACATCGACATGATAGATCAACGAGCACTTTGAAGAATCCAACAAAGAGAACTTCATGAAACTAGAACATACTATACTTTTTTATACATGGGATGATTGATTAACTGGATTATTTTATGATAGATATCTATTAATTGTCAACTGATTATATGGAAAATAAGCCAATAGTTTAACATATCTTAGTAACATCGTTCATATATGCATGTTTCTGCTTTTGCACTCAAAATATACAAAAAAGAATGTTGCGAATTTTTGAAATTTCGGAAGTTACATTTGTGTTATAGTGAATATGAGGAGAATTTTTGAAAATCCATAAGTTGTGAATAAAGTTTACAACCTGATATTTTAGTTAGGTTTTTGAAATATTTATAGAAACTTAGTAATTTTTATAGTCTTGTACAAATGGAGTATTATAGAAATATACAAATAGTTTAGTGTGATGTTTCAACAAGGTGTTTGAAATTTTTATATCATTTAAAAAACACAATGCTCCATTTGTAAAACAACCAATTAAATTTATTGAAAAGAATTCTCCGTAAAGTCTTATATTAATCTCAAGAGCTATTATAATGAGCCCTTACATCGTCATTATGATCTTGAAGATATACAAAATGTCACATTGTCAAATGTATCTAATAGAGAATGACGCATGAATGATACTTATAATATTGCTTTTGTGCTGCTATTATAAACAACAAAAAATAGGAGATTGCGTGCCAAATCAATCGTCATTATAATAAAATGAAATATTTGATATTTAGTAGGGTGTGCCAAGCCCGTGTAGTAGTGCAACACATGAGCGACACTTGAGGATCCCAATAGCAAGCTATTGTTTAGGACTCCCCCGTCAACAAATTAATTTAATATCGTGTGAGTCGTTGACCCACGTATCAGATATTAAACTGATAAGAACAGATACTACACTTGATCTTAGCCAAAAGGCCGAGAAAGGTATGCTTTGTAACTATCCTTCGTCTGACTTTTATTTCTTCTGTCCAATTAGTTGCTTTGCAGACCATCTGATGTGGGACTTCGAGGCAACAAAGATGAACACTTCATAATCCAAACATTG
>NW_027339561.1:0-844 GCF_000331145.2 Cicer arietinum | reverse complement strand
TTTAATTGCGAGCATGAGAAGTTGTTGTAAAAAAAAATTATTGAATATATTTCATCAAGAGTTAGAAATTAATTTTATTAAAGATTTACATATACTTTAAATTAATTTTAGGTATTTAAAAGTTTTTACTAATTGTTTGTGCAATTGAATTATAGTTATGTTGTGTACCAAAAATAAATTTTATTAAAAAATAATTTAATTTTATGCAACACTTAAATTTTTATTTATTTTTTAACATTCAAATTATCATTATAATAAGAAAAATTAAATTACAAAATAGCATTCAATTATAAATATATAGTTTAATTGATAAAAATTAGGTGTTAACATATTTTTTCAAAACACATATATATAGTAGACTTTTGTTCATTATATTTTTTAATATATTCATATATTATAATTTTAAATAAATATGTGTATTTTAATAATTAGAAGTAACTTTTTTTAATAATTTTTCATATATTTTTATTTTATGATTATTTTCATAAATTTATAAATTAGTGATTGAGAGGAGGATTGAAGGAGATTAGACATATGAGAGGTCCACATAAGCTTTTTGACTGATGTGGAAAATATTTGTATAGGTGGATGAAATAGAATGAGGTGACACTCGAGGGTGTGTTTTAAATATATATAATAGAATAAAAGTGTAACAAAAGAAGATTTTCAAGTTCTCCAACTTTGCTCGGTCTGAAAGGAACTTTGCTATGTCTGAAATGAAAGCATATATGAAATCAATATTCCAAGACTAGTAATTAATTTGAAGATAAAGATATTCCTAGAGTTAAATAAAAAAAACGCCAAATTCAAAGCTATATATGATTAAGAAAATGAAGAGTAATAA
>NW_027339560.1:0-1000 GCF_000331145.2 Cicer arietinum | reverse complement strand
TTTTGGAGAGGATGAAGTTTCAGTTTGGAAGATGAAAAATCAGTTTTATAGAAGATGAAAGATCATGATGATTGAAGTTGCAGTTTTGATGTTTGTGGAGGGAAGGTGAGGTGACTGATGGTTGTTGGAAAAAAAGGAGAATATGGAACGGGAAAATAGGTAGTAACAGTGTGGCAGTGTACTTTTGCAAACAAATGAACACACGTAATTAATGCCACGCAAAAAGTACTTTTATGTTTTTGTGAAGAAAAAACGAAGATTGATGAGCGAAAAAATAGAGAATGATGAGTAAGAACGAAGACTAATGAACGTTCTCCTTTTATGCAAAAAAAAAAATTAATGCAACTTGATTGGATTTTTGATATTTTTCTTTGATAAAGTTGAAACTTTCCTAGAGGTTTTGTAAAAATATCTACAAGTTGTTTTTGAGTATCAATAAAGATTAATTCAACTTTCATTGTATTAATATGATCACGAACAAAATAGTGGTTTATTTCAATGTGTTTGGATCTAGAATGCTGAATAGGATTTTTCGAAAGATTTATAGCACTAGTGTTATCATAGTAAATTGGAATACTTGAATAACTAACGGAGAAGTCTTCAATTTGATTTTTTATCCAGAGAACTTGAGAACAACAGTTCACAACTGAGATATATTCAACTTTGGTTGTTGATAAAGCAATCGTGTTTTTTTTTTTCTACACGACCAACTTACTAATGCTTCTCCAAGAAACTTACATGCTCCACTTGTTGTTTTTCCTTCAATTTTATTTTCCGCATAATCAGCGTTGCATAAACTTGTTCATTTAAAAAATTAGAAGATTGTTTTACATAAACTTGTTTATTTAAAAAACCATTTAAGAATGCACTTTTAACATCCATTTGAAAAAGTTTGATAAGTTTATGAGATGCATTTGCAAGAAGAATTCGTATGGCTTCTAACCTTTCAACTGGAGCAAAGGTTTCATCATAGTCTATACCTTCTTGTTGATTGTAACCT
>NW_027339559.1:0-1255 GCF_000331145.2 Cicer arietinum | reverse complement strand
AGCATTTCCTGATTTATTTCTTTGTTCGTTTTTAATTACTTTTAGAGAAAAAAAAAAAATATACCCTCGCTTTGAAAAACGGGGTGTTACACTTAACGTTCCAATCTTTTGTATCCACACCGATAGTGGTTTAGTACTTTCTACAATTTGGGGTTATAATGTTGTTAAGAGAAGACTTTGTTGGAACCAAGTTGGTTTTACATTTAGAGTTTTGATGTTAACAAAATTATATTATATAAAAACAATATATTTGATTTCAAAGAGTATGAAAGAAGATTCATGTTTTTGAAGAAAATCTAAAATAAGATTTGATTTATATTTATAATTGAAGAAAATCTTTGATCATATTGAAAAGAAGATATTGTCAAGATTTGAAGAATATTTGATCAAGATTTGAAGAAGATTTTATTTGAAGAATTTACAAACTCAATCTACACCAAATAGGACCATAATCGATCTGAAGAAATTACAAAATCAATCTACACAAAATAGGAACATAATCAATCTGAAGAATTTTCAAACTAAATCTTAAAAAGAACTAAATTGAAGCTCAAATTTTCACTATAAATAGACATTCAACGTTGAAGGATAAAAGCATCGAAAAGCAAAAAAGAGTATAAGAACTCAAGCTCAAAATTCACAATTCATCTTAGAGTTCAAAGAGAGAAATATTTTTTTAGGTAAGAAATATTTTATGAGTGTTCTTTTCTTAGAGTGTTAAAGTTATTATTATTATCAGTTTTGTAAGAAACAACTATTCAAGTTCCAATCTTTTGTATTGAACCCGATAGTGGTTTAGTTAATTCTTCAATGAGGGTTGTCAGATTGTTAGGAGAAGAAAATGAAATGTGTCCCGGGCGCAGGCTTCGCGCTTCAAACACATAAACATCTTATGTATGGCGTTTAGTGCATTTGTCTCTTCTTTTGAGTCCGAATTTGGCTTTGGTGTCTTCACGAAAGTTGTAGCTATGGAACTTAGCTATCATAAGCATTTGGTTTGACTCCAATTAGACATCTACAACTCCATATATGACTAAAATACTCTACATAGATCACATTGATTTCTCACTAAAATTCAACACTGCACTAAAACAAAGAAACGACGCAAAACTATGAAAAAATCTCTACTTAATCAAAGAAATAAGAACATAAATATTTTATTAACTCAGAACTAGAATCAAGATATATCAACTAACTTCTCAAATTAACTAATAATCACAGATAAATAAAATTAAAAACAGCAAAAAAAATATGT
>NW_027339558.1:10665-17000 GCF_000331145.2 Cicer arietinum | reverse complement strand
TTATATTCAAAGGTTGATCATCTTTTAATTGACAAATGCATGTCAAATGCATACTAAAAGTTGAAAATATCCTTGCAGATCTACATTTTTGTAAAAACTTGCACATATCTACAAAAGGATCAAAGTTTGGGTTAGAATTAGATTTATATTCAAAGGTTGATCATCTTTTAATTGACAAATGCGTGTCAAATGCATACTAAAAGTTGAAAATATCCTTGCAGATCTACATTTTTGTAAAAACTTGCACATATCTACAAAAGGATTTTTTTTTATAACTTATAAGTAGTTTCAAGTGGGTTGGGACACAAAAATATCCTTGCAGATCTACATTTTTGTAAAAACTTGCACATATCTACAAAAGGATTTTTTTTTATAACTTATAAGTAGTTTCAAGTAGGTGTGGACATCAGTCAGTTTTGGGCCAGAATTCCCAACCTGCTTCTGCCCTCAGATTAGGCGGGTGTCGGTTTGGTTGGATGGGCGGGTGTGTGGGTGGATTGAAACATTATGAATGAACAGATAACCCAACTTTCAGTAAACAGAATTTCAAAGTCATACACAGAAAATTCTAGAAAAATAAAAAACTTCACTATTGATGATCTTCATCAAGCACAAATAATATATACAAAAAACATCAAAATATTGAACTTCATTACTTCAACATATACAAAACACAGAAATGCCGAAGATCATCAAACTCATGCCAGATCTGCTAGCGGTGGCAGTTGCAAAGATGGGTTTTAAGACGACAGAGAGGACAGTGGACAACTCTGCAAGGCATGAGCAGCAGAGTGGCAGATCTTTGTTCTGCCAAGTCGCTACACGAAACCCCATCCTGTTGCGGTTTCAAGCGGTGGCTGAAGCGCAACCAATAGCTGTCAGATAACATCCAAATAGAGGCTGTAGCGGACACTACAGTTAAACTAATTTTAAATTTGGAATAATTTTGATTTTTGGTCATTTTGTCCTGAAATAGTAGTTTTCCCAGCTCATCTTATAGCTGTTCCCTCGGTTAAGGATTAGTATTTGGTTTTTTTATCAAGCTATTATCAAGTTATGATCAGTTATATATCTCCATAATTATATTTCTTGCTATTTCTCTCCTCTTTTTATCTAAAACTCAACTTCAACTAAGACTGCATCATCAACAAAAAGTGCACTTTTGCACCATTTCTTGGATATGTTTGAGAAGCGCGTTTAACACATTATGATCCACACTATAATCATTGTAAAATGTTTTGTATTTCCACCTTGTGTTCTAACACCAATTGTATCTCCATCTTACATATCTTTGATTGCTCAAATAAGCAATCTGAACACCTAATACTAATACTAATCTATATAAAATATGCTATCACTCACACCTGACACCATTAACCAAATCATTTAGTTGTGTGATAGTAATTATTCAAAGTTTAGTTGGCTAATAAGGGTACAGTTGTAAACTGCCATGCTATATTTAAATGACTTGTGGCTTGACTCTGTCAGTTGGAATTGTGACTTAGTAAGGTTTATTTTATGATGATATTAAATTTTAAAATAGCTAACAATAACATTTAGCAAGATAGCCTTCAAGATGGTAGAGATGAAACTTTGATGACTGTTATGAGCTTTTATTCACTTCATTTTCTGTTTAAAATTCAGGATCATCGGCTTCAAGGCGGACAAGAAAGTCTACTTGACGATGAGGTTTTAGTCAAGGTTCCTGGAAGTTCCTATTCTCTTGCGAACATCCAAGAAAGTGGAGATGCAGCCTGTTAAGGATCACAAACAACTACATAAATGGTCGCAATTCAACCGAGTTTGTTGTAAATTAAAAATTATGGGGAACTGCACATGGTGCAGTTGCAACTACCAGAGATGATCGTAATCTGCTTGGAAGTGGTTATCATGGTATGGTGTACTTCGCATCAACCTTGTTTATCCTTATTTTATTGCGGTCGAACATTCTATTTTAACTGCACAGCCTATGAAAAAAATTCCTTGAGGAAATTCTTTTGAAGAATAGCATCTTGTCCAGTTTGAAAGCGAGCAATAGTTAACATGTGAACAGGAAGCACTCAAGCCTGAGATTAAGATAACCACGGAAGTGTAGTGGCAGAGTTTGGGTTCATCCTTATGTAAACATATCATTGATTTCAACCATTTTTTTGTGTATAGTGTATTAGGGAAACGTTGATCTGAAATTACATGGCCAGATTGTTGTGCCATGGTTCATGTTCTGATGAATTATATAATAGTTTCCAAATGGAAATATAATATTGAAATTGTACATTTATGTAATACTATCGAACATGTAAAAGAATATCCATTTTTTTCAAAACAAACAGATATTGGATGGAATAAAGTGACAAGGACTTGTCTTCTGTCACATGGGGACATAGTAGGCTTTAACTAAAAATATGGTCTTCATTAAATTAAAAAAAATGTTTGATAGCTGTAATTGTAGATATGCTTTACATAAATTTCGACAATTATAAAAATCCAACCTGCTTTACATTATGATATAGCTGCCTCCACTAAGGCATTACTTTTCACCCCTTTGCTTCTAAACAAAACAGCCTTTCATGTTTCAGAAATATAGTTTTAGAGAGTATAAATTATCCAAAAGCGTTTTCTCGACAATACAAAATCAGTGTTTTTCTAGATAGATACTACATCTGAACTCATGTTTAGGGGTGAAAAGAGTTTTCGTTCTACAATAATGCTTGTGCACTAATCCTTGACCATCATTAAAACACGAACCTCATTGGCAATTGCTGCTGATACATGCTTGTGAAATTTTCGTTGGCTATGGAGAACCCAAGCATCCAACTACTTATCATGCGCAAGACCTATGATGGACTATACATCTTCAAAGTTGATGTGATCATGAATTCATTTATAAAAAATAAACACCCAAATTAGTATTTATGCACATGAAGTTTATTGTACCGATTTAATTTTTGTTTAATTGCTTTGGTATTATTCTCAGTGCACATGGTTTTTAGTTAACTCCTATTGGTCCAAAGATTTGGGTCTCATTCATAAGGGATTTGATTTGGAACTATATCACAATTTTCATTTTCAATTGGCTAAAGATTTATCATTCAACTATTATAATTTGAAAGGCTAATTCAAAGGCTAAACGGTTATGGAAGAAGGTCATCGTTCAACTATTATAATAATGGTGGGATGCCTGAATTTTGGGGTGTAATTTTTTACTCTTAATTAGCCCGTTTAAGTTTAAAATTATAATATTAAAAATGCTAGTTTGCTATGGTTAGCATTAGAATTAGAATTTAATTTTGGTTAGTTAAATTTTAATTAGGTTATATTTTATTTATTAGAGTTTGAGTCAATTGAAGCTATACTCTATTTTATGAAATGAAGAGATAATTTGACTGAGTAAAAAAATTGAGTTTATTCTCTTTAGGTTCTTTTGAGCCATCTTTGAGCTTTTCGATTTTTCTATAACCGGTTTGGCATCTTCCTTATTTATCAATCATATATTGTGGCATCTTTCACCAATTTCACCACCGCGACTCCTAATTTGGTTCGGATGGCTGCAATGCACGTATCTCTCACAAGACATCTTGTAAAGAAAATATTATTCTTTTGTTTGGCTTCCATGATTAACCACTAAGAAATAAAAATTTAATCTTGGCAAACAACTCTCAAGAAAGATGAGTAAAAATTGAAACTTTTAATTTTTATTTCTATTCTCTAGTCTTTTTTATAACTAGTGTGTAGTCCGTGCCACGTATAGGAAAAATTATTCGATCAATCAAAATGATATAATTTACATTCACATTTATATCTATTATAAATCATAAATAAATAAAATATTATTACAAGAGAAACAAAACACATAATATTATATATAATAAAAAATAAAGTGTGTTTAAATTATAATTTAAAATGAATATCATAAATACAATGAATGTTGTTTGGGATAATTGATTATACATTACGAAATACTTCATGATAAACTACATTAACAGTCTCGTCATAAATTTGATCTTCATCATTTAGAATGACAACTTCACGATATAATTGTCCATGTGTGAGAACTGGTTAAGGAAAATATATGCCAAAACTCTTATTACTTATCATTGTGAAACAAAGAGTCAATGAAAAGTGTCTCTTCATAAACATAAATGGTAAACCCCGAACACTAAGAACCATATTCATTATTGGAATTGGAATTTTATTGCCCGCAATTTTTCTTGTGATGAAAGTTTCCCCTAATTAATTCTTGTCCAATTGAGTGATTATAATTTTTGTTTCATTACACAACCTAGAAGCTTGATCAATATTCCTCATTAACATTGTAGGACAACCAACTTTAAGTATCAACTTGCGATTTGGAATACTTGAGCACATAATTTCGTTGAAGAATTCAACAGTGAACCATTAACTTTGTAGATCATTTGCATTAGATTAACATATTGAATATGTACTCAGATATTTCATTTATTCACCTGGAATCTATGACAAGAGGGTATTGTTGACATGCTCGACATCATCCAAAGTTAGAGCAAGGATCCCTTATTCCTGAAAAAAGTGCAACATCATGCATATTCTTTAAACTTTTTAGGATAAGTGAAATCTATAATGGTGCGTAAGGGATCAATTGTGTCATGTATAAATAAATCATCTAGAATTTTGACACATATTTTGTCATTCTTGTCGCCATAATTGTCTCAATTCCCTATTAAAATAACCCAATCAGCAAAATTCTTGGCATCACATTGTTCATCAAGTATGGTTGAAGCATGTAGCTGCATATTGGTCGGAAACCTCAAGACTTTACAATACTTCCATAAGATCGAAGCGTTGATAGAAGCAATCAGTATGTCTAGTCTCGAACCTCTTCGAACTACAAACAATATATGACTAAAATCACCACCTAATACAACCGAAATTCCACCAAATGGTTTGTGTTTTTTGTCTACCCCAATGGAATACTTAATGTAGAGTGGGTTGTACGACCTCTTAGTAGTAACAATGATACAATGCCACCTGATGCCACATTAAGGACTATGAGTCCTTTAGAACGCAAACCAACTGACAATGTTTTCTAGATAAAAGTTTTCCCCGCCCCGCTAAAACCGTACAGAAAGAGAAATCCACCACGTCCAGACTCTATAGAACCAACAATTTGATCATACACCTCTTTGTTCAGTGGTAAACATGTTTATAAGTTCATAATAATACCTAGTCAACTTATCTCTATCGTAATTGAGTTGATATCCAATAAATTTATTTCCTAAATTATTTCCGACTGAAATATATGGTACAAGCATGGATTTAAGATTCTTAAGAGACCTTCTATTTATGTGCAGAAATTTCTCTATTTCAACTAAACAAAGGTTCTTCAATTCTTCTTCGCGAATTTGGAAATTTGTATTGTATGTTACCATAATCTTGTCTTCTGGTTTGATTCTAATATCAACAATGAAGTTAACAATGTAACTGTAATACAAAGTTTTTAAGAGTCGTTAGGAGTAACACGAAAATTATGCATGATGTAGACTTCATCTTCCTTAGTAGTAGCTAGTTTCAAAATTATGGATAAAGTCACGACAAACTGTTGCATGTAATTTATATCCCTATAACAAAATAAAGACAATTAAGTTAGAAACTATCTTATAGGTGTGATAAGAAGAGAATTGAATGTAATATCAATATATACACTCACATTGTAATCTATTAGTACCATTTCCATCGAGAAAGGTAATGAAAAATTGACCCAATCTGCTACCGTCAATAATTTCAATACTTTTGCAATGAAGCACCAATCGTCCTTTTGCGAGTTAACTTTGTTAATTCTATGGTATTTGAGTACCATTGTGCTGAAAACTTTCTGACTAAATGTGTAGTGGTGTTAAAGCTAACACAATATGTATGACCTTTGTACTAAACAATAAAATCAATGACACACTATATAGAATAAAGTTATAGAATAAAATATTGTTATAATCAACATAAAACAAATTACCATATTTGTATAGATGAATCGGGGAAATCGGAAATTGAATGGGAATAAATTGATTAACAATCAATAATAAATCATTGCTTGAATTTAGTATTGGTATACTAATCAGCAATGTTACATATAGGGGTGAGAATAGACTAGGTCAGACCAGACTTTGAAAGGCCTGAGCCTGACCTACGATTTATTTTTTAGGCCTAAGCCTGGCCTGACTTTTTTAAAAGTCTGGCTTGACCTGGAAGCCTTTTTAAAAGCTTATTTAAAATAATTTTTAAAAAATATGAAACAAACATCCTTTAAACCCTAAAAAACAATTTTTTGTGTCAAATAATAGATTTTTTTTTTCCTGAAACAAACA
>NW_027339558.1:0-665 GCF_000331145.2 Cicer arietinum | reverse complement strand
ATGAACATTGTTGAATTATTAATTATGTCAAAATTAGGAATCAAGAGATCAAAATCCAACAATTATTATCTTCGTTTCAGATTCCGCGTCTGATTTCAAACACTAGCCATCGTTTTGTTCAAAAATACGGCTTTCGGTCCATTTTAGTCGGGTGGTTCAAAAATCGCTCGAAAAGTCCCGATGAAATCGAAGACGGAGAGACCGTTATAGCATTCTTCCTCAAAATTTATAACTTTGTTTCGGGTTCCGCGCTAGATTTCAAACACTAGCCATCTTCTTGTACGAAAATACCCCGAAAAGTCTAGATGAAATTGAGGACCAGGAGACTCTTATAGCATTTTTCTCCTAAATTTATAAATGTGATTCGGGTTCCGCGTCAGATTTCAAACACTATCTATTGCTTGTTCGAAAATATGAATTTCGGTCCATTTTTGTCATGTGTACGAGAGACCCTTATATCATTCTTCTCCAAAATTTATAACTCTGTTTCGGGTTCCGTGTCAGTTTCCAAACACCAACCATCATTTTGTTCGAAAATACAGATTTTGGTCCATTTTAGTCAGGTGGTACGAAAGTTGCCGGAAAAGTCCAGATGAAATCGAGGACTATGAGACCCTTATAGCATTCTTCTCCAAAATTTATAACTCTGTTTCGGGTTCCGTGTC
>NW_027339557.1:11817-13000 GCF_000331145.2 Cicer arietinum | reverse complement strand
TATTTGACAACTCTATTTTGTTATATGTTATTATTTACTTCATTATAACTTATTTGTTTGACAACTCTATTTTATTATATGTTATTATCATCTTCATTATGAACTAAAACTATAAAACAAAGATAATAACAATATATAACAAAATAGAGTTGTAAAATTAATATGTAATTGTTATTTTATTTGACAACTCTATTTTATTATATGTTATTATCATCTTCATTATGAACTAAAACTATAAAACAAAGATAATAACAATATATAACAAAATAGAGTTGTAAAATTAATATGTAATTGTTATTTTATTTGACAACTCTATTTTATTATATGTTATTGTTATCTTCGTTATGTAGTAAAACAATAAAACCAATATAATAATAACATTTAATAAAATAGAGTTGTCAAATAATGTAATAATTAAGAAGTATTCTTCTCATAAATTATGATTGTGTTTCGGATCATATTTTTAACATTAGCCATCATTTGGTCTAAAATATGAATTTCGTCCCATTTTTATCGGGTGGTACAAAAATTGCATGAAAAGTCTAGCTGAAATCGGGGATTTTCGTACCACCCATTTTCGGTCCATTTTTGGGTGGTATGAAAATCGCATGAAAAGTCCAGATGAATCGAGGACTAAAAGACTTTTATAGCATTATTCTCTAAAATCTATAACTATGTTTAAGGTTCCGCGCCAAATTTCAAACTCTAGCCATCGTCTGGTGCGAAAATACAGATGTTGGTCTATTTTTGTCGAGGGGTACGAAAGTCGCTCGAAAAGTCCAAATGAAATCGTGGACCAGGAGACCATTATAGCATTCTTCTTGGTCTGAAACTACGGAATTGGTCCATTTTTGTTGGGTGGTACAAAAATCGCCCAAAAAGTCCAGATGAAATCGAGGCTCGGGAGACTCTTGTAGCATTCTTCTCCAAAATTTATAATTGTGTTTCAAACACTAGCCATCGTCTGGTCTGAAAATACAGATTTTGGTCCCTTTTTTGTCGTGGTACGAAAATCTCCCGAAAATTCCATATGAAATCGAGGACCAGAAGACTCAAATTATAGCATTCTTCTACTGAATTTATAACTGTGTTTCGGGTTCCGTGTATGCTTTCAAACATTGGCTATCGTCTGGTCCGAAAATACAGAATTTGGTCCATTATCATCGATGGGTACGAAAATCGC
>NW_027339557.1:0-1143 GCF_000331145.2 Cicer arietinum | reverse complement strand
TCCTACCGGTTCGTACCCTACGGAAGGGAATGGAGATGGGGACGCGTGACTGCAGTTACATTAGGAGGATCTCACGGGGCGCGTGGAGATACTCAGGGTGTATAGCTTTTTGGTAGGATGATCATATTAGGATGATGTATAGGAACTAGGTGTCCCTCTTTTTGGATTGGAGTATTTTTAGTTTGGAAAACTGTATTTATACTAATATTGTCAGTTTGACTTCTTATTCGAATGGGTTCCATGTACCATTTGATGTTGTGTAAATGTTTTGGATTTATAATTGGAGAAACTTTTTCGCTGTTTGTAAATTATAATGACTCAATTATTTATCCAAAGGCATTTCCTGATTTAATTCTTTGTTCGTTTTTAATTAGTTTTGGAAAAAAAAAATAATATATACCCTCGCTTTGAAAAACGGGGTGTTACATAAATCACGAAGCAAGTCGGAGAATCGAAAATGGTTACCTTTCGTAAATCTTTCGCGGAGTTCGTTCCATAGATCGAACGCACTGTCAATGTAAATAGTACTTTGGGAGATGTGTGGGGAGAGAGTCCAAGTTATCCAAGAAACCACCATGTTATTACAACGTTCCCAAAGATCGAAGTCGTTGTCGGTGGTAGACGGTTGTGGGAGCTTACCGTTGATGAAAGAAAGTTTGTTTTTGGAGGAAAGAGCTCATTTCATAGAGCGACTCTAGTTGTAGTAGTTGTGATCGTTTAGGGGCGGAGCGACAAGTTCCGCGTCGGGACTCCAGTTGTAGTAGTAGATAATAAGAATTTCGGGGGTTTAAGGTTAGATCTTGAACGACTGGTGATGGTTGTGGTTGTAAAGGAACATCAGAAAGATTGTTGTTGTGAATGTTCATCTTGTGATGAAATTGGGAGGAAGGGAGGGGGAAAAATTTTGTGATAGGTTGAATGCGATGATGAAGAGGTATGTGCTGAAAGGCGATGAGTGAGGAGGTATGTGCGGAAGGTATGCGCTGAAATTTTGTTTTGCGTCTGATACCATATTAGTGAATAAATGCCATTATTATTTCTGATTACTAGTCAAAGAACACAAATTGGATTTATATAATAATAAACCTTAACTAATTAGCTAGAAATGAGGAGTAATATGTTAACTACTCATAATAGCCTAAT
>NW_027339556.1:10683-12000 GCF_000331145.2 Cicer arietinum | reverse complement strand
TCATAAGTAAGACAATTAAAGGTATTAGAAAGAATAATTTTTAAATTTAAAATAAATTAAATACACAGGTTTTATAAACATTAATTTTATATTTAGTTTCTTATCACGTGTGATTAGAAAAGTTAATAATGTTAATATATAGATTGAATGTATTATCCAAATTCGAAATCAATATCTTATAATTATGTAAATTAATTATAATAAAATTTATTATTTCTTTTAAAATAAAATAAAAAATTCAATTAACGAATGTAGGAATGATATGATAGAATAATAATGATTCAGCCAACGGAGTTACAATATTTGATAACAGTGAAGAATTGAGAACCAGGGAATTCATGATGGGTTTGAATCAGTGGATGCACCTCCCAAATGATCTTTAAGAGTATAAATTAATGAAAAATACGATCGAGTGAAGATGTGTGCCTCAAAGTCTTCCATGAAAATAAATATATTCAATTAATTTGTATAAAAATTAAAGTGAATTCATGTAATTTTGTAAAAACTACAAAATGAGTATTTGCATTCACTTACCGTATGTTTAGCAACTGCTATATAATTTGAAGTTTCTTAATTTTAACGGTAAATTTACATGGAAAGTGAGAAAAAATGATGAAACCACAAAGCTAAACATTGTAAATTTCTTAATTCCACTGCCAAACCAAACATAGATAAAATACTCCCTGTATACGCTATAATCCATTTTGCTTGTATAAAAACCAAGTTATGATATTTTCACATTTTAATATAATTTTAAGAGTTTAATAGTCATAAAATGTAAGTGTAATTTTTTTTTACAATGTTATTATAATTAATTATTTATGTGAGTTTTGAAATAATTTTTAATATATTTATCTATTTAAAAATGAATATATAATCTTATACTATATGGTATACAAATAATTCGACTTGTGCACGATTTGTTTCCTTTAAATTATAATATGTGAAATTATAATTTATGTTTTGTTTATTCTAAATAACATTTTATTTTCCTGCAAATACATAATTTGTATAAAATGTTGTCAAGGATAAATAAAATACAGAATTTAATGGCGTGCAAATTTAGGCGCCCACGTCTCTGTCCGAAATTCACCCCTCTATATCCATGGTCGGTTAGATAAGAAATCATCATACTTACTACTAGGGGTGGGAATAGGCCAGACCGTCCGCCAGGGGCATATGGCCTGACCTACTTATGGTCTGGCCTGACCTGTTTAATAAAAAGGCCAGACTCATACTGTTTTCAAAGCCTATTTAATTAAATAGGTCAGACTTATAAAAAAGCCTAGGCCTAACAGGCCGGCCTATATATATATA
>NW_027339556.1:0-683 GCF_000331145.2 Cicer arietinum | reverse complement strand
TACATATAAAGATAAATTTACCACAAACCAACCTCATTTAACCACAATTATTATTAAATGTATTACAATTTTCTATAAAGATGAACCGATGTGAAAAATACAGCTATTAAATTAATACATCATTTTTTTATAATTCCAAAGTTACCTTTATTTTAAGAAGAATTGTTTTCTTGAATTACTTACCAACTTTATATATATATATATATATAGTTGTACCACAAACCTAACTAATTTCCCCCCAATAATTATTAAATACATCTACTACTTCAATAACAAAGGACATTCCGCCACTAGCTCCTTATCCCACTCAAAAAGCTCACGACGACACTCCTATTTACAAATTAACTCTTCACTTCTGCAAGACCATATTAGCCATTGTTTTATTTTTATCCAACATCGCAATATAGAGTCTCCTAAATCGATCACTAAGAGTCGTCCTACCATCCATGAATCTATCCAGAAAAAGTGTTGATACCATTTCCCACCTCGTTAACCATGTTATCAACAAACACTTTATTACTACCCCCACGACTACCTTTCACCAAAGAAAAATATCCCACCACCACATTAAGTCTCGTTCAACAGCGTTAAATTGAAGTTTCTTAAACATCGAACCCCTAAATCACCTTTCAACTAAGACCCGCCTTTATCCATTTCAGCCGATGTATCTTCCTCACCTCATC
>NW_027339555.1:0-12593 GCF_000331145.2 Cicer arietinum | reverse complement strand
TTATTCTTGTGGAATTAGGGTTTTTAACAAATTTTGTGCATCCAATAAGTTCATTTGTGTCATCGGAATAACATTTACGTCATTTTCGTCCTCCTTAGGCTTATTCTTGTCCAATTAGTGTTTTTTTACAAATGTTGTGCATCCAATAAGTTCATTTGTGTCATTGGATTAACATTTAGGTCATTTTCGTCCTCCTTAGGCTTATTCTTGTCCAATTAGTGTTTTTTTACAAATGTTGTGCATCCAATAAGTTCATTTGTGTCATTGGATTAACATTTAGGTCATTTTCGTCCTCCTTAGGCTTATTCTTGTCCAATTAGTGTTTTTTTACAAATGTTGTGCATCCAATAAGTTCATTTGTGTCATTGGATTAACATTTAGGTCATTTTCGTCCTCCTTAGGCTTATTCTTGTCCAATTAGTGTTTTTTTACAAATGTTGTGCATCCAATAAGTTCATTTGTGTCATTGGATTAACATTTAGGTCATTTTCGTCCTCCTTAGGCTTATTCTTGTCCAATTAGGGTTTTCAACCAATCTTGTCCTTCCAATAGGTGTGTTTGTGTCTTTGGATTATCATTTTGGTCATTTTCATTCTCCCTAGGCTTATTCCTGGCCAATTAGGGTTTTCAACCAATCTTGTTCATCCATTATGGTCATTGGTTTCATTGGATTAACATTTATGTCATTTTAGTGCTCCCTAGGCTTATTCTTGTCAACTTAGGGTTTTTAACTAATCTTGTCCTTCCTATAGGTGTGTTTGCATCATTGGATTAAAATTTAGGTCATTTTCTTCCTGCCTAGGCTTATTCTAGTCATATTAGCGTTTTTAACCAATTTTGTGCATCCAATAAGTTCATTTGTCATTGGATTAACATTTAGGTCATTTTCTTCCTCCTTAGGCTTATTTTGTCCAATTAGGGTTTAACCAATCTTGTGCATCCAATGGCTTCATTTGTGTCATTGGATTAACATTTAGGTCATTTTCGTCCTCCCTAGGCTTATTCTTGTCCAATTAGGGTTCATAACCAATCTTGTGCATCCAATAGGTGTGTTTGTGTCATTGGATTAACACTTAGGTCATTTTAATTCTCCATAGGCTTATTCTAGTCCAATTAGGGTTTTTAACAAATCTTGTGCATCCAATAAGGTCATTTGTGTCATTGGATTAACATTTAGGTCTTTTACGTCCTCCCTAAGCTTATTCTAGTTCAATTAGGGGTTTTAACCAATCTTGTGCATTTAATAGGTGTGTTTGTGTCAGTGGATTAACATTGAGGTCATTTTTGTCGTCCCTAGGCTTATTCTAGTCCAATTAGGGTTTTTAACCAATCTTGTGCGTCATATAGGTGTGTTTGTATCATTGGATTAAAATTTAGGTCATTTTTTTCCTCCATAGGCTTTTTCTAGTCAAATGAGCATTTTTAACCAACCTTGTGCATACAATAAGTTCATTTGTGTTATTGGATTAACATTTAGGTTATTTTCGTCCTCCTTAGGCTTATTCTTGTCCAATTAGGGTTTTTAACCAATCTTGTGCATCCAATAGGTGTGTTTGTGTCATTAGATTATCATTTAGGTCATTTTCGTTCTCCTTAGGCTTATTCTAGTCGAATTAGGGTTTTTAACAAATCTTGTGCTTCCGATAAGTTCATTTGTGTCATTGGATTAAAATTTAGGCCATTTACGTCCTCCCTAGGCTTATTGTTGGCCAATTAGGGTTTTTAACAAATCTTGTTCATCCATTAAGGTCATTGGTGTCACTGGATTAACATTTAGGTCATTTTCCTCCTCCCTAAGCTTATTCTTCTCCAATTAGGGTTTTTAACCAATCTTGTCCTTCCAATAGGTATGTTTGTGTCATTGGATTATCATTTAGGTCATTTTCGTTCTCCCTAGGCTTATTCTAGTCAAATTAGGGTTTTTAACAAATCTTGTGCATCCAATAAGTTCATTTGTGTCATTGGATTAACATTTAGGTCATTTACGTCCCCCCCCTAGGCTTATTCTTGGCCAATTAGGGTTTTTAACCAATCTTGTTCATCCATTAAGGTCATTGGTGTCATTGGATTAACATGTAGGTCATTTTCGTCCTCCCTAGGTTTATTCTAGTCCAATTAGGGTTCCTAACCAATCTTTAGCATCCAATAGGTGTGTTTTTGTCATTGGATTAACATTTAGGTCATTTTCATTCTCCACAGGCTTATACTAGTCCAATTATGGTTTTTAACAAATCTTGTGCATCCATTAAGGTCATTTGTGTCATTGGATTAATATTTATGTCATTTACGTCCTCCCTAGGCTTATTCTGGTCCAATTAGGGTTTATAACCAATCTTGTGCATCCAATAGGTGTGTTTGTATCATTGGATTAAAATTTAGGTCATTTCGTCCTCCCTAGGTTTATTCTAGTTCAATTAAGGGTTTTAACCAATCTTGTGCATTTAATTGGTGTGTTTGTGTCAGTGGATTAACATTTACGTCATTTTCGTCTTCCCTAGGCTTATTCTAGTCCAATTAGGGTTTTTAACCAATCTTGTGCGTCATATAGGTGTGTTTGTATCATTGGATTAAAATTTAGGTCATTTTCGTCCTCCATAGGCTTTTTCTAGTCAAATGAGCGTTTTTAACCAATCTTGTGCATCCAATAGGTGTGTTTGTTTCATTGGATTAACATTTAGGTCATTTTCGTCCTCCATAGGCTTTTTCTAGTCAAATGAGCGTTTTTAACCAATCTTGTGCATCCAATAGGTGTGTTTGTTTCATTGGATTAACATTTAGGTCATTTTCGTCCTCCATAGGCTTTTTCTAGTCAAATGAGCGTTTTTAACCAATCTTGTGCATCCAATAGGTGTGTTTGTTTCATTGGATTAACATTTATGTCATTTACGTCCTCCCTAGGCTTATTCTTGGCCAATTAGGGTTTTTAACCAATCTTGTTCATCCATTAAGGTCATTGGTGTCATTTGATTAACATTTAGGTCATTTTCGTGCTCCCTTGGCTTATTTTAGTCCTATTAGGGTTTTTAGCCAATGTGTTGCATCCAATAAGTTCATTTGTGCCATTGGATTAACATTTAGGTCATTTTCAAACTCCCTAGGCTTATTCTTGTCCAACAAGGGTTTTTAAAGAATCTTGTGCATCCAATAGGTGTGTTTACGTCATTGAATTAACATTTAGGTCATTTTAATTCTCCAAAGGCTTATTCTAGTGCTATTAGGGTTTTTAACAAATCTTGTGCATCCAATAAGTTCATTTGTGTCATTGGATTAACATTTATGTCATTTTTGTCCTCCTTAGGCTTATTCTTGTCCAACTAGGGTTTTTAACCAATCTTGTTCATCCATTAAGGTCATTGGTGTCATTGGATTAACATTTATGTCATTTTTGTCCTCCTTAGGCTTATTCTTGTCCAACTAGGGTTTTTAACCAATCTTGTTCATCCATTAAGGTCATTGGTGTCATTGGATTAACATTTATGTCATTTTTGTCCTCCTTAGGCTTATTCTTGTCCAACTAGGGTTTTTAACCAATCTTGTTCATCCATTAAGGTCATTGGTGTCATTGGATTAACATTTATGTCATTTTTGTCCTCCTTAGGCTTATTCTTGTCCAACTAGGGTTTTTAACCAATCTTGTTCATCCATTAAGGTCATTGGTGTCATTGGATTAACATTTATGTCATTTTTGTCCTCCTTAGGCTTATTCTTGTCCAACTAGGGTTTTTAACCAATCTTGTTCATCCATTAAGGTCATTGGTGTCATTGGATTAACATTTATGTCATTTTTGTCCTCCTTAGGCTTATTCTTGTCCAACTAGGGTTTTTAACCAATCTTGTTCATCCATTAAGGTCATTGGTGTCATTGGATTAACATTTATGTCATTTTTGTCCTCCTTAGGCTTATTCTTGTCCAACTAGGGTTTTTAACCAATCTTGTTCATCCATTAAGGTCATTGGTGTCATTGGATTAACATTTATGTCATTTTTGTCCTCCTTAGGCTTATTCTTGTCCAACTAGGGTTTTTAACCAATCTTGTTCATCCATTAAGGTCATTGGTGTCATTGGATTAACATTTATGTCATTTTTGTCCTCCTTAGGCTTATTCTTGTCCAACTAGGGTTTTTAACCAATCTTGTTCATCCATTAAGGTCATTGGTGTCATTGGATTAACATTTATGTCATTTTTGTCCTCCTTAGGCTTATTCTTGTCCAACTAGGGTTTTTAACCAATCTTGTTCATCCATTAAGGTCATTGGTGTCATTGGATTAACATTTATGTCATTTTTGTCCTCCTTAGGCTTATTCTTGTCCAACTAGGGTTTTTAACCAATCTTGTTCATCCATTAAGGTCATTGGTGTCATTGGATTAACATTTATGTCATTTTTGTCCTCCTTAGGCTTATTCTTGTCCAACTAGGGTTTTTAACCAATCTTGTTCATCCATTAAGGTCATTGGTGTCATTGGATTAACATTTATGTCATTTTTGTCCTCCTTAGGCTTATTCTTGTCCAACTAGGGTTTTTAACCAATCTTGTTCATCCATTAAGGTCATTGGTGTCATTGGATTAACATTTATGTCATTTTTGTCCTCCTTAGGCTTATTCTTGTCCAACTAGGGTTTTTAACCAATCTTGTTCATCCATTAAGGTCATTGGTGTCATTGGATTAACATTTATGTCATTTTTGTCCTCCTTAGGCTTATTCTTGTCCAACTAGGGTTTTTAACCAATCTTGTTCATCCATTAAGGTCATTGGTGTCATTGGATTAACATTTATGTCATTTTTGTCCTCCTTAGGCTTATTCTTGTCCAACTAGGGTTTTTAACCAATCTTGTTCATCCATTAAGGTCATTGGTGTCATTGGATTAACATTTATGTCATTTTTGTCCTCCTTAGGCTTATTCTTGTCCAACTAGGGTTTTTAACCAATCTTGTTCATCCATTAAGGTCATTGGTGTCATTGGATTAACATTTATGTCATTTTTGTCCTCCTTAGGCTTATTCTTGTCCAACTAGGGTTTTTAACCAATCTTGTCCATCCAATAGGTGTGTTTTTGTCATGGGATTAATATTTAGGTCATTTTCATCCTCCCTAGGCTTATTCTAGTCCAATTAGGGTTTTTAACAAATTTTGTGCATCCAATAAGTTCATTTGTGTCATTGGAATAACATTTAAGTCATTTTCGTCCTCCTTACGCTTATTCTTGTCCAATTAGTGTTTTTTTACAAATGTTGTGCATCCAATAAGTTCATTTGTGTCATTGGATTAACATTTGAGTCATTTTCGTCCTCCTTAGGCTTATTCTAGTCCAATTAGGGTTTTTAACCAATCTTGTGCATCCAATAGGTGTGTGCATCCAATAAGTTCATTTGTGTCATTGGATTAACATTTGAGTCATTTTCGTCCTCCTTAGGCTTATTCTAGTCCAATTAGGGTTTTTAACCAATCTTGTGCATCCAATAGGTGTGTGCATCCAATAAGTTCATTGGTGTCATTGGATTAACATTTAGGTCATTTTCGTCCTCCCTAGGCTTATTCTTGTCCAATTAGGGTTGTTAACCATTCTTGTCCTTCCTATAGGTGTGCTTGTGTCATTGAATTAACATTTAGGTCATTTTTGCTTCCCTAGGTTTATTCTAGTCCAATTTGGGTTTTTAACCAATCTTGTGCATCATAGAGGTGTGTTTGGGTCATTGGATTAAAATTTAGGTCATTTTCGTCCTCCCTAGGCTTATTCTTGTCTAATTAGGGTTTTTAACCAATCTTGTGCATCCAATAAGTGTGTTTGTGTCATTGGATGAACATTTAGGTTATTTTCGTCCACCTTAGGCTTATTCTTGTGAAATTAGGGTTTTGAACCAATCTTGTGCATCCAATAAGTGTGTTTGTGTCATTGGATGAACATTTAGGTTATTTTCGTCCACCTTAGGCTTATTCTTGTGAAATTAGGGTTTTGAACCAATCTTGTGCATCCAATAAGTGTGTTTGTGTCATTGGATGAACATTTAGGTTATTTTCGTCCACCTTAGGCTTATTCTTGTGAAATTAGGGTTTTGAACCAATCTTGTGCATCCAATAAGTGTGTTTGTGTCATTGGATGAACATTTAGGTTATTTTCGTCCACCTTAGGCTTATTCTTGTGAAATTAGGGTTTTGAACCAATCTTGTGCATCCAATAAGTGTGTTTGTGTCATTGGATGAACATTTAGGTTATTTTCGTCCACCTTAGGCTTATTCTTGTGAAATTAGGGTTTTGAACCAATCTTGTGCATCCAATAAGTGTGTTTGTGTCATTGGATGAACATTTAGGTTATTTTCGTCCACCTTAGGCTTATTCTTGTGAAATTAGGGTTTTGAACCAATCTTGTGCATCCAATAAGTGTGTTTGTGTCATTGGATGAACATTTAGGTTATTTTCGTCCACCTTAGGCTTATTCTTGTGAAATTAGGGTTTTGAACCAATCTTGTGCATCCAATAAGTGTGTTTGTGTCATTGGATGAACATTTAGGTTATTTTCGTCCACCTTAGGCTTATTCTTGTGAAATTAGGGTTTTGAACCAATCTTGTGCATCCAATAAGTGTGTTTGTGTCATTGGATGAACATTTAGGTTATTTTCGTCCACCTTAGGCTTATTCTTGTGAAATTAGGGTTTTGAACCAATCTTGTGCATCCAATAAGTGTGTTTGTGTCATTGGATGAACATTTAGGTTATTTTCGTCCACCTTAGGCTTATTCTTGTGAAATTAGGGTTTTGAACCAATCTTGTGCATCCAATAAGTGTGTTTGTGTCATTGGATGAACATTTAGGTTATTTTCGTCCACCTTAGGCTTATTCTTGTGAAATTAGGGTTTTGAACCAATCTTGTGCATCCAATAAGTGTGTTTGTGTCATTGGATGAACATTTAGGTTATTTTCGTCCACCTTAGGCTTATTCTTGTGAAATTAGGGTTTTGAACCAATCTTGTGCATCCAATAAGTGTGTTTGTGTCATTGGATGAACATTTAGGTTATTTTCGTCCACCTTAGGCTTATTCTTGTGAAATTAGGGTTTTGAACCAATCTTGTGCATCCAATAAGGTCATTTGTGTCATTGGATTAACATTTAGGTCATTTACGTCCTCCCTAAGCTTATTCTAGTTCAATTAGGGGTTTTAACCAATCTTGTGAATTTAATAGATGTGTTTGTGTCAGTGGATTAACCTTTAGGTCATTTCCGTCCTCCCTTGGCTTATTCTAGTCCAATTATGGTTTTTAGCCAATGTTGTGCGTCCAGTAAGTTCATTTGTGTCATTGGATTAACATTTAGGCCATTTACGTTTGCCCTAGGCTTATTCATGTCATATAAAGGTTTTTAACCAATCTTGTGCATCCAATAGGTGTGTTTGTGTCATTGGATTAAAATTTAGGTCATTTTCGTCCTCCCTAAGCTTATTCTTGTTCAATTAGGGGTTTTAACCAATCTTGTGCATTTAATAGGTATGTTTGAGTCAGTGGATTAACATTTAGGTCATTTTCGTCCTCCCTTGGCTTATTCTAGTCCAATTATGGTTTTTAGCTAATGTTGAGCGTCCAGTAAGTTCATTTGTGTCATTGGATTAACATTTAGGTCATTTACATCCTCCCTAGGCTTATTCTTGTCCAATTAGGGTTCTTAACCAATCTTGTGCATCCAATAGGTGTGTTTGTGTCATTGGATTAACATTTAGGTCATTTTCATTCTCCATAGACTTATTCTAGTCCAATTAGTGTTTTTTTACAAATCTTGTGCATCCAATAAGTTCATTTGTGTAATTGGATTAACATTTAAGTCATTTACGTCCTCCCTAGGCTTATTCTAGTCTAATTAGGGTTTTTAACCAATCTTGTGCATCCAAATTTGGGTTTTTAACAAATCTTGTGCATCCAATAAGTTCATTTGTGTCGATGGATTAACATTTAGGTCATTTTCGTCCTCCATAGGCTTATTCTTGTCCAATTAGGCTTTTTAACCAATCTTGTGCATCCAATAAGTTCATTTGTGTCATTGGATTAACATTTAGGTCGTTTTTGTCCTCCCTAGCCTTATTCTTTTCCAATTAGGGTTTTTACCCAATCTTGTCCTTCAAATAGGTGTGTTTGTGTCATTTGATTAAAATTTAGGTAATTTTCGTCCTCCATAGGATAATTCTTGTCCAATTAGAGTTTTTAACCAATCTTGTGCATCATAGAGGTGTGTCTGCGTCATTGGATTAAAATTTATGTCATTTTTGTCCTCCCTAGGCTTATTCTAGTCGAATTAGCGTTTTTAACCATTCTTTGCATCCAATAAGTTCATTTGTGTCATTGGATTAACATTTAAGTCATTTTCTTCCTCCTTAGGCTTATTCTAGTCAAATGAGCGTTTTTAACCAATCTTGTGCATTCAATAAGTTCATTTGGGTTATTGGATTAACATTTAGGTCATGCTCGTCCTCCTTAGGCTTATTCTTGTCCAATTAGGGTTTTTAACCAATATTGTCCTTCCAATAGGTGTGTTTGTGTCAGTGGATTATCATTTAGGTCATTTTCGTTCTCCCTTGGCTTATTCTAGTCAAATTAGGGTTTTTAACAAATCTTGTGCATCCAATAAGTTCATTTGTGTAATTGGATTAACATTTACGTCATTTACGTCCTCCCTAGGCTTATTCTTGGCCAATTATGGTTTTTAACCAATCTTGTTCATACATTAAGGTCATTGGTGTCATAGGATTAACAGTTAGGTCATTTTCGTCCCCTCTAGGCTTAATCTTGTCCAATTAAGGTTTTTAACCAAACTTGTCCTTCAAATAGGTGTGTTTCTATCATTGGATTAAAATTTAGGTAACTTTGGTCTTCCCTAGGTTTATTCTTGTCCAATTACAAATTTTAACCTATCTTGTGCATCATAGAGGTGTGTTTGAGTTATTGGATTAAAATTTAGGTCATTTTCGTCCTCCCTATGCTTATTCTAGTCGAATTAGCGTTTTTAACCAATCTTGTGCATCCAATAAGTTCATTTGTGTCATTGGATTAACATTTCAGTCATTTTCTTCCTCTTTAGGCTTATTCTTGTTCAATTAGGGTTTTTAACCAATCTTGTGCATCCAATAAGTTCATTTGTGTCATTGGATTAACATTTCAGTCATTTTCTTCCTCTTTAGGCTTATTCTTGTTCAATTAGGGTTTTTAACCAATCTTGTGCATCCAATGATTTCATTTGTGTCATTGGATTAACATTTAGGTCATTTTCTTCGTCCCTAGGCTTATTCTAGTCCAATTAGAGTTTTTAAACAATCTTGTGCATCCAATGGCTTCATTTGTATCATTGGATTAACAATTAGGTCATTTTCGTCCTCCCTAGGCTGATTCTAGTCCAATTAGGGTTCTTAACCAATCTTGTGCATCCAATAGGTGTGTTTGTGTCATTGGATTAACATTTAGGTCATTTTCATCCTCCCTTGGCTTATTCTAGTCCAATTAGGGTTTTTAGTCAATGTTGTTCATCCAATAAGTTCATTTGTGTCATTGGATTAACATTTAGGTCATTTTCGTCCTCCCTAGGCTTATTCTAGTCCAATTAGGGTTTTTAGTCAATGTTGTTCATCCAATAAGTTCATTTGTGTCATTGGATTAACATTTAGGTCATTTTCAACCTCCCTAGGCTTATTCTTGTCCAACAAGGGTTTTTAACGAATCTTGTGCATCCAATAGGTGTGTTTGCGTCATTGGATTAACATTTAGGTCATTTTCATTCTCCATCGACTTATTCTAGTTGAATTACGGTTTTTAACAAATCTTGTGCATCTAATAAGTTCATTTGTGTCATTATAATAACATTTAGGTCATTTTCGTCTTCCTTAGGGTTATTCTTATCCAATTAGTGTTTTTTACAAATCTTGTGTATCCAATAAGTTCATTTGTGTAATTGGATTAACATTTAGGTCATTTTCGTTCTCCCTAGGCTTATTCTACTCAAATTAGGGTTTTTAACAAATCTTGTGCATCCAATAAGTTCATTTGTGTCAATGGATTAACATTTAGGTCATTTTTGTCCTCCCTAGCCTAATTCTTGTCCAATTAGGGTTTTTAACCAATCTTGTGCATCCAATAAGTTCATTTGTGTCATTGAATTAACATTTAGGTCATTTTCGTCCTCCCTAGGCTTATTATTGTCCAATTAGGGGATTTTAACCTATCTTGTGCATCCAATAAGGTCATTTGTGTCATTGGATTAACATTTAGGTCATTTTCGTCCTCCATAGGCTTATTCTAGCTCAATTAGGGGTATTAACCAATCTTGTGCATTTAATAGGTGTGTTTGTGTCAATGGATTAACATTTAGGTCATTTTCTTCCTCCCTAGGCTTATTCTAGTCCAATTAGGGTTTTTAACCAATCTTGTGCATTTAATAGGTGTGTTTGTGTCAATGGATTAACATTTAGGTCATTTTCTTCCTCCCTAGGCTTATTCTAGTCCAATTAGGGTTTTTAACCAATCTTGTGCGTCATACAGGTGTGTTTGTATCATTGGATTAAAATTTAGGTCATTTTCGTCCTCCATAGGCTTAATCTAGTCAAATTAGCGTTTTTAACCATTCTTGTGCATCCAATAAGTTCATTTCTGTCATCGGATTAACATTTAGGTCATTTTCGTCCTGCATAGGCTTATTCTTGTCCAATTAGAGTTTTTAACCAATCTTGTGCATCCAATAGCTTCATTTGTATCATTGGATTAACATTTTGGTCATTTTCGTCCTCCCTAGGCTTATTCTTGTTCAATTAGGGTTTTTAACAAATCTTTTGCATCCAATAGGTGTGTTTGTGCCATTGGATTAACATTTAGGTCATTTTCATCCTCCCTTGGCTTATTCTAGTCCAAATAGGGTTTTAAGCCAATGTTGTGCATCCAATAAGTTTAGTCGTGTCATTGGATTAACATTTAGGTCATTTTCAACCTCTATAGGCTTATTTTCGTCCAATTAGGGTTTGTAACGAATCTTGTGCATCCAATACGTGTGTTTGCGTCATTGGAGTAACATTTAGGTCATTTTCGTCGTCCTTAGGCTTATTCTAGTTCAATTAGGGGTTTTAACCAATCCTGTGCATTTAATAGGTTTGTTTCTGTCAGTGGAATAACATTTAGGTCATTTTCTTCCTCCCTAGGCTTATTCTAGTCTAATTAGGGTTTTTAACCTATCTTGTGCGTCATATAGGTGTCTTTGTGTCATTGGATTAAAAATTATCTCATTTTCGTCCTCCATTGGCTTATTCTAGTCAAATGAGCTTTTTTAACCAATGTTGTGCATCCAATAACTTCATTTGTGTTATTGGATTAACATTTAGGTTATTTTCGTTCTCCATAGGCTTATTCTAGTACAATTAGGGGTTTTAACAAATCTTGTGCATCCAATAAGTTCATTTGTGTCATTGGATTAAAATTTAGGTCATTTTCGTCCTATTTAGGCTTATTCTTTTCCTATTAGGGTTTTTTACCAATCATGTGCATCCAATAAGTTCATTAGTGTCCTTGGATTAACATTTTGGTTATTTTCGTCCTTCATATGCTTTTTCTTGTCCAATTAGGGTTTTTAAGCAATCTTGTGCATCCAATAGGTGTGTTTGTGTCATTGGATAAACATTTTGGTCATTTTCAACCTCCCTTGGCTTATTCTATTGCAATTAGGGTTTTTAAACAATCTTGTGCATCCAATAGGTGTGTCTGTGTCATTGGATTAACATTTTCGTCCTTCCAAGGCTTATTCTTGTCCAATTAGGGTTATTAACTAATCTTGTGCATCGAATTAGTTCATTTGTGTCATTGGATAAACATTTTGGTCATTTTCAACCTCCCTTGGCTTATTCTAGTCCAATTAGGGTTTTTAAGCGATCTTGTGCATCCAATAGGTGTGTTTGTGTCATTGGATAAACATTTTGGTCATTTTCAACCTCCCTTGGCTTATTCTAGTCCAATTAGGGTTTTTAACCAATATTGTGCATCCAATAGGGTTTATTGCGTCATTAAATTAAAATTTAGGTCATTTTCGTCCCTGCTAGTCTTATTTTAGTCAAATTAGCGTTTTTAACCGATCTTGTGCATCCAATAAGTTCATTTGTGTCATTGGATTAACATTTAGGTCATTTTCGTCCTCATTAGGCTTATTTTTGTGCAATTAGAGTTTTTAACCAATCTTGTGCATCCAATAACTTCATTTGTGTCATTGGATTAACATTTAGGTCATTTTCATCCTCCTAAGGCTTATTCTTGTCCAATTAGGTTTTTTTAACCAATCTTGTGCATCCAATAACTTCATTTGTGTCATTGGATTAACATTTAGGTAATTTTTGTCCTCCGTAGGCTTATTCTAGTCCAATTAGGGTTTTTAACCAATCTTGTGAATCCAATAACTTCATTTGTGTCATTGGATTAACATTTAAGTCATTTCATCCTCCGTAGGCTTATTCTTGTGCAATTAGGGTTTTTACCAATCTTGTGCATCCAATAGGTGTGTTTGTGTCTTTGGATTAATATTTAGGTCATTTTCGTCCTCCTTAGGCTTATTCTAGTCCAATTAGGGTTTTTAACCAATCTTC
>NW_027339554.1:13561-14000 GCF_000331145.2 Cicer arietinum | reverse complement strand
ACAGTTTACCAAGGTGTCACCTATCACGGGTCGACACAATTTACCAAATGAAATGCATGAGCATACACAGACTCCATTCACAACAATCGTTAAGCAAATGCAGATATTAAAAGATTCCCCATTTTTAATACCCATTTAACTTAAACGACTTTCAAACAACATTAATTAAATAAGTCATTAAGAGATTCCCCGTTCTTAATACCGATTTAACTTAATGATTTTCAAAACAAAACGTTAAGCAAACAGTCATATTAAGAGATTCCCCATTCTTAATACTCATTTACCGAAACGATTTTAAAAACGATAGTTAAGTAACCGACATTAAATTCTTCGTAAAAGATTCACCGCAGTTAATTTAATTTATTCATCGACGAGTAATTCTAATCGGCATCAAAATATCTTTTTGATCATATAAACTCCAAAATATTAATAACTTTGG
>NW_027339554.1:12944-13413 GCF_000331145.2 Cicer arietinum | reverse complement strand
AGTAATTGGGTTCCAAATCACCTTGACCAATGAAACATCCTTGGTCCTCAATCGCTTAATCTTCCGGTCATCAATTCTCACAGGTGGTACTTCGAATGACAAGTTATCCTTCAGTTAGATTGTGTCTGGTTCGATCACATGAGATGGATCTGCAAGATATTTCCTCAACTGTGACACATGAAACACGTCATGAATATAGGACAGTATCGGGGGCAATGCAATCCGATAAGCAACAGGCCCAATTCGTGCAGAAATCTGATATGGTCCAATGAACGTCAAAGTCAACTTCTTCGATTTCAAGGCTCTACCTACTCCAGTAGTAGGTGTGACTCTCAGAAATACATGGTCACCCTGTTCCAATTCTAAAAGTCTGCGACGCTTGTCCGTGTAACTCTTCTGACAATCATGTGAAGTCTTCATTTTCTCCTTGATCTTCCTTACCTTAGTTGTGGTCTGTTGCACCATTTCC
>NW_027339554.1:0-2944 GCF_000331145.2 Cicer arietinum | reverse complement strand
ACGATTCTCAAAAACAAAACATTCAGTAAATAAGTCATTAAGAGATTCCCCATTCTTAATACTATTTTCTTAAACGATTTTCAAAAAACAAATATTAAGTAGCCGAGATATTAAGAGATTCCCCATTCTTAACGCCCAGTTAACTTAAACGATTTTTCTGAAAACAAAATATTAAGTAACCGAGACATTAAGAGAATCCCCATTCTCAACGCCCAGTTAACTTAAACGATTTTCAAAACAAAATATTAAGTAACCGAGACATTAAGAGATTCCCCATTCTTAACGCCCAGTTAACTTAAACGACTTTTCTTAAAACAAAATATTAAGTAACCGAGACATTAAGAGATTCCCCATTCTCAACGCCCAGTTAACTTAAACGATTTTCAAAAAAACAAATATTAAGTAACCGAGACATTAAGAGATTCCCCATTCTCAACGCCCAGTTAACTTAAACGATTTTCAAAAAAACAAATATTAAGTAACCGAGACATTAAGAGATTCCCCATTCTCAACGCCCAGTTAACTTAAACGATTTTCAAAAAAACAAATATTAAGTAACCGAGACATTAAGAGATTCCCCATTCTTAACGCCCAATTAACTTAAACGATTTTCAAAAACAAATATTAAGTAACCGAGACATTAAGAGATTCCCCATTCTTAACGCCCAGTTAACTTAAACGATTTTCAAAACAAAATATTAAGTAACCGAGACATTAAGAGATTCCCCATTCTTAACGCCCAGTTAACTTAAACGATTTTCAAAACAAAATATTAAGTAACCGAGACATTAAGAGATTCCCCATTCTTAACGCCCAGTTAACTTAAACGATTTTCAAAACAAAATATTAAGTAACCGAGACATTAAGAGATTCCCCATTCTTAACGCCCAGTTAACTTAAACGATTTTCAAAACAAAATATTAAGTAACCGAGACATTAAGAGATTCCCCATTCTTAACGCCCAGTTAACTTAAACGATTTTCAAAACAAAATATTAAGTAACCGAGACATTAAGAGATTCCCCATTCTTAACGCCCAGTTAACTTAAACGATTTTCAAAACAAAATATTAAGTAACCGAGACATTAAGAGATTCCCCATTCTTAACGCCCAGTTAACTTAAACGATTTTCAAAACAAAATATTAAGTAACCGAGACATTAAGAGATTCCCCATTCTTAACGCCCAGTTAACTTAAACGATTTTCAAAACAAAATATTAAGTAACCGAGACATTAAGAGATTCCCCATTCTTAACGCCCAGTTAACTTAAACGATTTTCAAAACAAAATATTAAGTAACCGAGACATTAAGAGATTCCCCATTCTTAACGCCCAGTTAACTTAAACGATTTTCAAAACAAAATATTAAGTAACCGAGACATTAAGAGATTCCCCATTCTTAATACTCATTTAACTTAATGGTTTTCAAATTTCACACAACACAAACTCAACAAATTCTCACCTCTAACGTGCGTTTCTGGTACCGCGAGCAAATCCGGTAAAAATCTCCGCTCGCAACGTCGCCTCCAAATTGGTCCCCTAGCACCGTAGCGTGGTAGTGAGCAACTTTCCCTTCTAACTCTTCGCGAAATGAAGCTTGGATCTAGAAGAAACGGAGGGGTTTGTGTTTGAATCTCAAATACCGTTTTTCTTCGTTTTCGGATCAAAGAGGAAGAGTGGAGTTGCGAAACCTTTGTTCTAACACTCACCCAACCTTGGGTTACTAGTTTTGAAGAAAAGGAACGAAAAAGAAAGCAAAACCAAGAAGGAGAAGAAATGGGTTTTCGCGAGGCACGGGAGGAAGAAGATGGAAAATTGGAATTTTCTTTCCTTCCTTTTTCCTTTCTTTGTTTTTCCTTCCTTTCTATTTCCTTCTTTCCTTTATATAACCTTTTCTTTTCCTTTTCCTTCCTTCTAATTTCCTTTCTTTCTATTCTCTCCAAGCAAACATATATATATATATATATTAAACATAACTTAACAAATATCTCAAAATATCTAGATATTTGTTAAATTACCATTTCACCGTAACGCATTAAATTCTCCGTAAAGGATTTACCGCACTTAATTTAAATTTATTTATCGACGAGTAATTCTAAATGGTGTCAAAATAACTTTTTGATCCTATAAACTCCAAAATATTATTAACTTTGGCTAAAAAGCCTCCGAGTCAAAATCCAAAATATATATAATACATAAAGTGTACTTTAAAATTATGGGTCTTACACAAGATACACTCAAGATTTCTAACAAATGCTTTCTTGTTGTATCCAACTCTGATTTTGAACTGAAGAGGAGCCTTCCTTATATAGGGAAAGGATCCCGTTTTTGCTGCATTATGAAGTGGAAGAAATGATGAGATTCCTTCTACTTTCGGTGCAACTTTTGACTTTTGGTGCAGATGGCAGACAAATGTCAAACAACTTTTCCTTTTGCTTTTCAGAAAGAAAATATTCGTTTGTCGGGTTTTTTTTTTTAAGTTCGAAATCAATTTTGGGCTAGGCCCATCACATGATATGGTAGACTTTTTTTTTATTTGGGCCTTAAATTAATCGGGCCAATGGTTTTATTTTGTAGGGGTGAAGATACAAAACAATCGCCTTCATTATCATCTCCCAGGTTCATGGAAGTTATTGAAGCAGTTGCTGAGGAAACATTTGAGGAGTTGGTCTTGCTTTTCAGAAGCTGGCCCATAATCTCAAAGTATTGTTCTTTATTTTAGCTGCTGCCAGTTGTTTTTGAGCAAATGAATTTTGAGCCAAGAATTGGGTTTACATTGTTTGAGGTTTTTGCAAACCTTGCTTTTGGAGCCATGTGGACACGACTTGCTTTTTGATACTTTGAGGGATGGGAAATTTTGTCCACCATCTAGCAAATTTTTTTATTCCTGTTGCAATATCTTGAGATGTGTCCTGTTTGGCCACACTTATAACAAGTTATTTGTT
>NW_027339553.1:13125-14000 GCF_000331145.2 Cicer arietinum | reverse complement strand
CAACAATATTCATACTTAATATGATAAATCTAATATTTCAATTGAGCAAAATTTCAGGAACACCAATTCAATCCTACACACTTGTATCAATTGCTTGGAACACAAGAAATCAACAAAAGTTGAATTCTGACTATGTAAATCGATTGGGAAATCGATTTCATAACAAGGGTGTAAGGAAATCTTAAGTGTTTGTGAATGTGCAATCGATTAGGCAATCGATTAGATCAATTAAAAATGAAAAATGCACAAGTCAGTAGCCTCTGATTTGGAGAAAATCGATTGGTAAATCGATTGAACATTTCACAAATCAAACCTGATGGTAACACATCGATTGGTAAATCGATTGAATGAGTCACAGTGGCACTCCAGTGCTGAGGGAATCGATTGGCAAATCGATTGACAAAGTATCATTTGAAAAATGACCTCACCTGTGACAAATACAATCGATTGGACAATCAATTGTTAACACTTTCAATTTTGATAAAGTTTGGTTGCAATCGATTGGGAAATCGATTGAATTAAACACCAGGTAAAAACTTTTCAGGAACATGACACCAAAGCGATTGACAAGTCGATTGATATCAAATAACTGAGCCTCTGTTTTGAAAACAATCGATTGGCAAATCGATTGATATTAAAACTGAATCACTATTTTGAATCACATCGATTGACAAATCGATTGACATCAAAAACCTGAGCCACTGTTTTGAAAACAATCGATTGGCAAATCGATTGAAATAAATTTTTTGAAAACATAGTGAACTCTGAAGTTTGGCAAATCGATTGAGTAATCGATTGAACATAGTTTTATAAAAACAGTTTCCCAGAAATCGATTAGGCAATCGATTTATACAGGTCTGGACATGTTCTGCTGA
>NW_027339553.1:0-854 GCF_000331145.2 Cicer arietinum | reverse complement strand
TTTTGGATTTATAATTGGAGAAACTTTTCCGCTGCTTGTAAATTATAATGACTTAGTTATTTATCCAAAGGCATTTCTTTATCTATTTCTCTGTTTTAGTTTAATTACTTTTGAAAAAAAAAATATACCCTCGCTTTGAAAAAAACGGGGTGTTACATGGTTCATGGTTATTGTGAGGATGATGATGTTGTGGCGGCTAGGTTTATGTTTGATTGTATGCCTGTCAAGAATGTGCTTAGTTGGAATGCGATGATTAGGGGATATTGTGAGAATAGACGACCGCACGATGCGTTGAAGTTGTTTTGGGAAATGAGGGGACGTTTGGATGTGGAAATGAATAAAGTGACGGTTGTGAGTGTTCTTCCTGCTGTTGCTGATTTGAGTTCTTTGGATTTGGGTGTTTGGATTCATGGGTTTGTGCAAAGGAACCGACTTGATGAAGATGTTCATGTGTATGCTTTGGTTGATATGTATGCAAAATGTGGGGAAATTGGAAAAGCTAAATTGCTTTTTGAGGAGATGAATGAAAAAGATACATCGTCGTGGAATGCTTTGATAAATGGTTATGGTGTCAATGGTTGTGCGAAGGAAGCGTTAGAAGTATTCGCAGCAATGTTACGGGAAGGATTTGAACCGAATGAGATAACAATGACTAGTGTGTTATCTGCTTGCAACCATTGTGGTTTGGTAGAGGAAGGAAGAAGATGCTTCAAAGAAATGGAGAGATTTGGAATTGTGCCTTAGATTGAGCATTATGGTTGTATGATTGACCTTCTAGGAAGGGTTGGATACTTGGATGAGGCTGAAAATTTGAATTTGATCTTCTGTGTTGTTGCTCTGTCTGTTGCTTCTTT